>NC_048300.1:144588594-144697034 GCF_013100865.1 Trachemys scripta elegans | reverse complement strand
CAAAAACCTGTAGGAGAACACTTCAACCTCCCTGGCCACACAATAGCAGATGTAAAGGTAGCCATCTTACAGCAAAAAAACTTCAGGACCGGACTCCAAAGAGAAACTGCTGAGCTCCAGTTCATTTGCAAATTTGACACCATCAGATCAGGATTAAACAAAGACTGTGAATGGCTATCCAACTACAGAAACAGTTTCTCCTCCCTTGGTGTTCACACCTCAACTGCTAGCAGAGCACCTCACCCTCCCTGATTGAACTAACCTCATTATCTCCACACTGATATATACCTGCCTCTGGAGATTTCCATTACTTGCATCTGAAGAAGTGAGGTTCTTACCCACGAAAGCTTATGCTCCCAGTACTTCTGTTAGTCTCAAAGGTGCCACAGGACCCTCTGTTGCTATGTACGCATTGCCACTCTTACTTCTCTGCTGCTGCTGGCCACAGTACTGCCTTCAGAGATGGGCACCTGGCCATCAACCACTGCTTTCGCTCTCCACTTTGCTTTCAGAACTGAATGGCCAAACACCTACTGACATGTCTGGAGGAATCAGCTTTGCTAGTTATTCATTGCTGTGAATAAAATGTACGCAGTATGGTTTTTTTCCCCTGAAGTTTCTCTCACACACACACAGAATACATTCCACGCCCCACAGTTTGAGAATCTCTGGGTTAAGGTATTGTGCTGTTGTATGTTCCAAGCCTTCAGACCATAAGATCTTTGAGACAGCTGTTTAGCAAATCTCATCTATAATATTACAGCAGTATATATAGTGACAGCACTATTTAAACGATGATAATTTTAGATGCTACAGTTAGTTTCATCCAAATGCAATATCATATAAAAAGAATTTAAGCCTTAAAAATGGGTGTTTAAAATAAACTATAATACACCCTTAAAACAGCACTGCTATTGTTGCTGCTCAATTGTAGTTAATAGGGTATCAGCATTTTCAGTTTTCCAACTTGGATAGATTTTTATGAAGTATAGGAATATGTTATGTCAGAATCTATAGGAGCTTTAAAAAGTTTTTATTGAAAACCATTTTAGGCAGGTAGTGTAATGAACTCACTAATGTGCACAACTGCATGCTATTGGAAGAGATCAGAACTGCTCAATTGTGTACTGCTAGTAGAGTTACTGCTAAACTAGTAGAGTTTCTTCTTTACCTCAAATGGTAAGATTGTGTGGTTTTGGAGGAGGAAAATTTGAGTTCAAAACATGTTGCCACGAAGTTCCAAGTGTTCGTGGTACACAGTTTAGTGACAACAATGAAACCTCAGAAAACAATAGATTCTTTATAGTAGATTGGAGATCTGGGCATTTGAGGTTACAAGGGTATAACTGAGAGCAGAATTTGGCCTTTTGTTTAGGGAATTCTCACTAAAAGAAACTCTGTTCAGTCAAGATTCTTTTTTTTGGGGGGGGAATCATATTACAAAAACATGAAGTTCTTTTTAAGAAGTAACACATAGGGCTGACTAGAAAAACTTCAATAAACCATTTTCCATTGGAAGATGCAGTTCTGTCAAAATTGAAATGCTTTGCAAAATCATGAATTTTGCAGAAGATTCAGCTTGGAGAAAATGAAAAAAGACTGACTCAAAACATCTCATTCTGACACTTTCAGAACTAAACATTTTGATTTTTTCCTTTGAAATAACTTTTTGGTTTGTTTGAATTTTGTATTTTATTATATAACATAAAATAAAAAGGTAAAAAGTAAAATAGAATGATTCAAATTTGTCGAAACAAAACAATCTGAAATTATTTCTTTTCTGAAATTTTCATTCACAGAGAATTTCAGAATCTGGGGGTTCTATTCTAAATCAAAATAAAACAAATTTTGAAATCTCAAATTCCTCCACAAAATGGAATTTTCATGTTCCACACAACTCTAGTCCCAATATGGGACACTGTAATAAAGGACTACCCATATTTACTAGGAATGTTCAGGTCTGCTTTCCTGATTAAAGCCACCAACTGAAATCATGAATATTTCATCAACATCTATAAAATGGAGGCCAATCTAACATTATTGCTACGTGACATCATTACTGGGTGAGAAAAATACCGTGTCAGGACCTGTGGAAGTAGAACCCAGATTTGCAGATCCTGGGACCCCTGACATTGCCACCAGAAGGGCAGGTAGAACCACATCCAGGAAACTCTGTGAAGATTGGGTACTGCAGGAAGTACCACCCAAAGGGTTCAAAGTGACAATACCCTCGGATTGGTCAAGCACATTATTTAACCCTGGAGGGTGCCCCAGGAAGTTGTCTGGGCAATCACACAGACTTCTGGCTTGCTATGACTCCTCACAACATCTTGTCTTCTGATTGCCAGTCTCCAGCCTTGACCTGACTCTGACCCTGACTTTTGCTTATTGAACCTGGCTCTAGCAATTCCTCTGACCTCTGCTCACAAACTATTGGCATGTGGCTGTCCTTGATGTGCGGACACAAGCCCAGCAGTGAGCACTAGGCCAGACCACCTACACCCTAGTCCCTTACATATTAGTTCAATGTTTCATTTTATTTCTTTTATGTGCACCATGCAACATATATTTTTTATACTATGTTGTTTATATGCATGTACTTTATGAGCTTTACATGTCATGCTCTTGTAATATTATTTTTCACAAAATTTATAAAAAGGCACTTTAAAAAAAAAGAAAAATTTGGAAAGTAGATTCTTCCCTAGAATAGATAACAGAATAAATGATAGGGACTGTAGGAATCATTAACATGTTCCTGGTGACTTTTTTCCATTACCTTATTGCATTAGAAGATAATATTTTCCATTTTAAGCTTGTTTATTTTTTCTTTCAGTATAACAGTCCTACCCATTAAAGTACCTTGAAAGCTCAAAGCTGGAACAGATTTGCCTTCATCTCACTCCGTGAAAATGCTTTTGATGTGTATAGGTCTTTATTTGCCTTTAAAATGTCAAGCAAGCTGTCAACACCTTTTGCTGCTGTCACTATGCTTGTCCTGCGCCTCTTTGTTGACCAGCCTGTTCTGACATCCCTCCCTTGTACTTGATGTACATTTTGACCTATATTATTAAAACATAGTATGTGAGCTACATGCATAAAATGTTTCAGATGTTTCATTGTTACTCATTGAAATTGGAAGCATGTGAAGGACCAATGTCTGAAAAGTGGGTATAACAGATCTGTAAATTATACTCCAACATATGAAATAGGTGCCCTGTAACTCATAAGGAGGAAATGGGATCTTGTGTTACACCTATTATAGCAATGACTGAAATGTGTAGGTATGGCTGCTATTATTATTATTATTATTTGTTTACCATAGCACCTAGAAGGCCTAGTCATGGGCCAGGACCCAGTTGTGCTAGGTGCAGTACAAAACACAGGACAAAAAACAGTCCCTGTCCAAAGTGCTTACAAACTAAGTATAAGTCAAGCGACAGCAGATGGACACAGACAGACTGGGGAGTGCATGGAAACAATGAGACTATCTCAGTTAGCAGTAATCTCAGCACCCAAGCAGCCTAACAGTTGTCTAGTTTTTTTTGTAGGCATCATGGCAAAGAAAGTTTTGAGGAGGATTTTGAAGGAAGATAATGAGGTTGCTTTGCAGCTGTTTGTGGGGAGCTTCTCCCAAGCATGAGGGGCAGGATGGGAGAAAACCTACAGGTACATGTTTGAAAATGTAATAAGTGGGCGACGGACATGGGTATTATGGCCCGATCACAGGCAAGAGTTAACATCTTAATGGTAAGGAGGGTGGGGATAGACTGCAAAGAGCCTTGAACATGAAGACAAGCAGCAATAGAGAAGGGGGAGTCAGAGAGGAGTGAAAAAGGTAGACAGGGAAGACAGATAGCACATAGCGATCTGCCAAAGTCCATAGTAATAGCATAAGTACACAGTCATGAGCAAATAAACCAACACTCCCTTGGTATCTGACAACCTAGTTGCTCAAATACTATAGTGATGTATGGTATAAATGCAGAGAATTGCATTGTGGATTTTCAACAGTGAAATATAGTTGGCAATATCTTCCATAACTGTTTTTCTATCCCAGGATTTAGAGAAATTCTGTTTGGTGACATAGCACAATCTGTGTTTAATTAGTCTGGGACATAGAGAGCAGAAAGATTTACATTTGTGACCACATAAGGTAAATACAATTAAAGAACCTATAGCACTTTTCAAAGGAGTAGGAGTGTTAACACCTCATTTCTGCCAGATGTAATTACAAGGATATCTAGTGCAAAGAAGTATACTGCCTTTAGTAGTAGACAATATCTGCATAATTCTTTCTGTGATTACATTTGAACTCAGTAAGCTAAATTATATTTTAGTTACTGTGTAACCCACAAACCTCCTGGGTGTGGTGCTCTGACACCTCTAGTGGCACCGCGACCACTCAGAGATTAATGAGTCTGTTACAGCTTTAGCTAAGAGCCATGTGCAGTAGAGTCCCAGGTTCAATCCCGCCTGCCAATGACTGGGGTCTATCGGTATTACAAGTGGGGACTCATCTGGGAAGTCTCTGAAGCTTGGGATACACTTCCTCAGCTAGGGGAAGTATGTAACCCACACACCCTACTGGGTGTGGTGCTCTGTCCCCTGTAGTGGCACCTAGACCACTTAGAGATTAATAAGTCTGCTATAGTGTCACCTAAGAGCCATGTGGCTTTTAGCTCATGCAGTAGAGGCTTATGCATTTAGCTTCAGAGGTCCCCAGTTCTATCCCACCCGCCAATGACCAAGGTCTGTCAGTGTTACAACTGCACGTAGGTAACCAATGACTAGTTTAAAAACAAAATTTCAATTAAAAAAATGAAAACTTTCACATGCAGTCAGAGTTCTCTTTGTTGTTGTAAATGCAAGACTTGATGTGGTTGACTAAAGCATAGCGTGTAAATGGCATTCTTAATGTCTGGTTCAGTCATTTTCATTTTTCTATCCTTTGTACTACACTATAATGGGGATTATCCATTTTGAGTTTGTTAGATTATAATTACTAATGTCCATAGCTCAGCTCATTAGAGAATATCATATTATTTCTCACTTTCTGGTTCAAGCAAGAACTAGCCTAGAATGTCTGACACAGTCATCACTCTAACATTTTAATTTGCTCCCTCCCTGTAACACCTAATAGATTTGTTACATTTTGTTTAATTTTTCAACACAAAAACATTAATCTCCCTGCCCTCTGGCCCTTTTTCATAAAAAATGAAATTCACATTTCAAAATAAACTTCAGCAGAGACTCACAGAGGCCCAGAGCTGTTTGCATTCTCCCTGTGAGTGCAAGTGCAACATGATACACACGAGCGACTGCATGCTCTGAGCATATGCAATAGGAATGATGGTACAGGAGGATCTGAACTTCACCCAGAGAGAACATGGACTTCCGAACACATACCAGAGCAAGTGATCTTTGTGTGGGGAACTCAGACGGGGTCAGGGGCAGGCTGTGGATCTACATGGCCACTAATTCATCCTATACTTTACAATAGTGGCCCCAGGATCCATGGGTCCCTTATCACCGAATTCTGGGCCATTGAATTAATGTAAGGGATCCATCCAATAGTCTCTCTTGGCCCATGCTAGCCTATTATTATAAGTTTGCTTGAAGACCTCTCCAGGGCACAAAGGGTCTTCAGTAACCTCCTACCCCTTGTGGCCACTCAATTTATAGCCTTTCCTCTTAGAGAGGCCCTGCAAATAGGATGGAGTCCCTTACATGGGCCGTCCACATTTGAGTGACCGTTATCTTCTGTGCGCTGTGAATGAAAGCACAGAAAGGTCTGCGTTCTCTCTATGGACTCACTGGGATTTTTCCTTTCACACTGTTCATCATTTGCAACTTGCCATGCTGACTCCAGAAAGACTGCACACATTGTGAACACAAAGTAAAGACACATCTGTGCTTAGGCAGATTTTTCTTTGCTTACCGAACATGGTTTATGTTTTTTATAAAAGTAACAGATTTTTTTTTCAAAATTCAGCCAAGGGTCCATATTCAAGTCATGTGCAAGCAGATGTAGTTCCATTGACTTCAAAAGAGTTATACCCACTTACAACAGGCCTGAACTGACTCACAATCTAAGTATCATCAACTAAATGAAATAACCAAACAATCATTCATTTTCTGATATCACTGTAAAACTAATCTGAAAAGTTTTCAAAATAAATCACTTAAAAATGTATAGTGTGTACCTTCTAAAAATGAAACCTACATCTATCTCCAGTGGTGAGCTGGAGCCGGTTCGCGTGAACTGGTTCTTAAATTTTGAAGCAGTTTTAGAACCAGTTGTTAACCCACTTCCCTGTGAGGGGGCGCTGTGGCTTTGATGGGCTCCAGCTGGGAAGTGATGTAATTCCTCCTTCGGCCACCGGGGGCACTGCACTGCGGGAGCCATGTGGGCCGCTGCCTGGCCCTGGGCATGGGCCCTGTTGCTGCTGCTGCTCCCCCAATCCTTGGCCCAGGGGTCGGGGGAGTGCCTGGTGGGTCCCCGGCTGCTCTGCTGGGCGTGGGCTGCGTCCTGCTGCTCGGGCTGCTTCAAGCCTCTCTCCCCATGAGTACCCGCCACTTTACCCACTGCCAGCCCCTGTCTCCAGCCAGCCCCGCACCCCCTGCCTGCAGCCAGCCACTGCCGCACCCCCTGCCCTGCCCTAGGGTGACCAGATTACATGAACAAAATATCGGGACACATGGGGGAGCAGGTCCGGAGCGCCGCCAAAGCAAAAAAAAAAAAAGAAAGCCGAGCTGGAGCCCCGCATCCCCTGCCCTGCCTGCACCAGCCCCACACCCCCTGCCTGCAGCCAGCGCCTGCCGCACCCCCTGCCCTATCTCCAGCCAACCCCTGTCACACCCCCTGCGGCCCTGCCGGAAGCCAGCCAGCCCCGCACCCTCCTGTCTCCAGCCAGCCCCGCACCCTGCTGCCCTGCCTGCAGCCAGCCCTGCCTCCAGCCAACCCCGCACTCTCTTGCCTCCAGCCAACCCTGCACCCTCCTATCTCCAGCCAGCTCCGCACCCCCTGCCTCCAGCTAGCCCTGTCCCACACCCCTATCTGCAGCTGGCCCCATGTGCACTGGTGCCCTGCAGGTCCCAGGGCAGTAACCCTGCAAACCTGCTTCAATGAGGGAGGTAGAGAGCAGCTGGGAACCACACATGTGCACACCGCTAGGGTGACCAGACAGCAAGTGTGAAAAATCGGGACAGAGGGTGGGGGGTAATAAGAGCCTATATAAGAAAAAGACCCCAAAATTGGGACTGTCCCTATAAAATCGGGACATCTGGTGACCCTGGCACACCCCCAGGGAGTGACAGGGACCCACACATGTGAAACGGAGCTCATTTCTAGTTCAGGCTCATCTTTTTAAAAAAGAACTTTAGGTAGGGTTATCATACATCCGTATTTTCCTGGACATGTCAGGCTTTTTGGTTCTTAAGTCGCTGTCCAGGAGGAATTTTAAAAATTTCTCCCAGGAAAATACAGACGTATGGTAAACCTATTGGTACAAAAAATACATACTATGGAACATCCCTTAGATCAGAACTTTTTATAGGGAACCAGTTGTTGAGATTTTGGCAGCTCATCACTGTCTATCTCTGAGTTGTGAAGAACATGTATTAAGGTTATAACAATGAACAAGAATTCACTTTTATGTAGAAATCCATGATTAAATCAAGTCTTCCTGACTAGTGATTTAAATCATGATTTAAATCAAATCCACCCTGTCCTATTTAAAATTTAGTGGCAACACAACATTTTAAATACATGAGAGGTACTCTGATACTACAGTGAGAGGGGGCAGATAAGTACTGTGATTAGAGAGAAAGAGGGAGATTAGATAAATTCATTTATCATTTAAATTATGATCCCAGTATTTTCTAAATTTTCCATATTTTTCTATTTAGATATTATGCATTTACTGAGTTGAATGATTGCATTGTTTATAAGCAACCCTTGATCACATCTTAAATTGACAGCTCTGCTGATTTTGTAAACACAGCAACCTCTGCATCACCCCATCACATCACATCAGAGAAACAGAAAAGGAAGAGAAGGGTGATCATACTTGTCCACTCATCAGCACTTCAAAAAATCTATAGTGAGCTTATCCTGAAGTTGAGTTGAAGTTTGTTACCTTAGAATAGCTATTAAAACATACACAACACACAGAAAAGCATCCAGCTAGCTAGATTAAAATACTTTGACAGATGTCAAAATACTGAAAAAACACAACTGATTTAATAATCCCTTAGTACCAGCAGGTCCTAGATGCTTGCCAAAAAAATATATTACCTTTGTTGCAGGAAATATCAGCCAAATGCTAGTAGTGTTAAGTAAGTGAATTTGCAGGACTTTCAAAACATTTCATATCTATTTCTTTGACTATTTTTTAATAAAAAATACTTTGCAGGCATTGAGAGAATTTCTGTAGAGTGAATTAGAAAAATTATTGGAACATAGGACATAAAAACTGATATGCTAACAAAAAATAAAGTGATAAACTGTTCCATCCCACTAGACATTGATGATTTGCTGCTTTTGTGGCACAAGGTATACAGAAAAGGGGCTCAGTTCACTTCCAGATGGTTTTTGCTGGTGAAACCCAGGGTGTGGAATTCCTGTGGCAGAAAATTTACTTAGAGGGTTGCAGCCATTCAATCTGGTGGGGAGGGATAGCTCAGTGGTTTGAGCATTGCCCTCCTAAACCCAGGGTTGTGAGTTCAGTCCTTGAGAGGGCCACTTAGGGAGCTGGGGCAAAATCAGTACTTGGTCCTGCTAGTGAAGGCAAGGGGGCTGGACTCAACTCAATGACCTTTCAAGGTCCCTTCCAGAGCTAGGATAGCTCCATTAATTTAATCCACCTCTAACTCCTGCTCTGCTAGGTGCCCAGAGTTGGACTCACTGTTATCTCAAAAAAGCACCAGCAGAGTGTGTCTTTGGGCAGTTTCCACTAGCTGGGTTTTTCTGCACCCCTCATTCAGGTTTAAAGAGACTTTTCACTGGCAGAATCACTTAGATGATGGGAGTGCAAACAATTCAAATCAACATGTGCTAGTAGTGATGACTGTATCTGTGGAGTGTATAAATTCCAGTTTTTGAGCAGAGGGTTAACAGGAGTCTGCCACTGAAGAGCCTTTCCATTAAAGAATGGGGTTTGGCCCCGATAGTGAGCTAAGGAACTGCATACAAAGGGAGAAATCTCTCTTGTATTTAGAGATTTTGATTGTGAGAAGCATTGTTTCTTGGTTTAGTTGGAATTCCTGCTGCAGAAAGCCATTTGCGTTGCGTTATTCTGTTGACACCTGAATCATTCTCAGTGCTGGTGAGTGATCATTTTAACTGCAGCCAATGGAATCAGTAGATAAAGATCCCTCTAATATAAATGGGAGTATTAACCTTCTGAACCCTGACAGTGCTCATGTGACTGGAAAGAGATTTCCAGTTTCCTGCCAGCAATCATAGTCTAGCCGTTCTCTCCTCTATCTGCCTATGTGTGGGCCACACTGAAGTCAGTAGGAGCTGCTGTGTGCTCAGCACTTTTGAAAATCAGGCCATTCATTTAGGCACCTAATTATGAACTTGGGAGACTAATTTTAGGCAACCATTTTTGACAATCTTGGCCAAAGTGTGTTGACACCAGCACTGTAAAAACAATCTTTCTTATGGCTAACAGCAGTAATCCAAGCAACATTTGTGAAGTAGTTAATAATTGGGCAGGGCATGCAACAGTGTCACTTGGTGGAACAGAAGATTACTGCAAAGTGTAATATGTCTGCTCTGACGAAATATAAACCCATGTGCACCACTGGAATGCAAGATATCAGCAAGGAGAAAGCTGTGCAACGTTTTAGAGTTTCTCCACACATGAAAGTTAATCTGGAATAAAGTAAGCTGGGAATTTAAAACAGATTTACTATTCCCAGTTAATTCCATATGTGGATGCTCTTACTCTGGAATAAGAGTGTTTCAATTACAGATGAGTTTAATCCAAGTGAAGGCAAGACTGTCGTTTTGTATAGAGGGACTTTGATACCCCAGACAGGGAGGACTATAGTGACTTGGCTGGAGGGCTGAATCATGAAAGAGCACCCTGATTTCCAGAGAAAAAGAGAGATCACAGGGAGAGGAATCGACAGAAGGAAGCATGGAACCTGTAAAGCGCTAATCCTAAGAGAAACCAGGAGGAGGTGCCCCAGTGGTGAGTGGGCCCCATGACACAACCGAAAATCAAGATTGCAAGAACTCAAAGAAACAAACAGGAAAAGTCCAGAAAGACTCTGCCTTGACAGAAGGTCCCCTTGGAATTGTAGGCATTTAGCTAATTACAGGACCATTTAACTGATTATCTTAAGTTATTTACATTTAATTCATCTGTTTTCTAATTCAAAGACTTCAGTAACAAGAAGTCAATAATACATTAAGTTATGAGAACAATGCATCAAAACTAACCTGCTCTATCTGATTAAGGACACTGAAAGGAGAGTATCACAGCCTTCAGCATATCAAAAGAGGTTGAGTCTTTTTTAATTTTCTTGCCTCTGGCAACATGTAACATGAGGAAAAGAAAAATGTTGTCAGTTAACAAAACTTATAACTTTGATAAGACTAGCATTAGAAAGACTATAGAAACATTTTGAAAATTAACGCATTAAGAATACAGTAACAAAGGCAGCCTTAGGTTTCATGTTAATATTTCTTCATTTTGGTTATTAGTCTATAATATTAGCAAATGTTGGAGGCTTGAACTACAAAGTAAGCTTCAATCTAATGCTAATCAGTCTTACTTAAGGTACCAACATTTGGGGAAAAGGGACAAGTACAGGTGTTTGAACCTTTCAAAATCAATGGAACTGTCTTTGGAGAGAGGAAGGGGGAGGGAGTGGTTTTTAGATTTACTGTGAAACAGTTATGCTCCTGCAAATTCTAAATTCCCTCTTTCTAAGGGAAATTCTAAGGCTTAAAGGCACAGATACATTCTGTATGTACAGCAGTTGACAGTTCAAATGCTTGGAAGCTAATCTCTCTGTGTGTTTACTTTTCATTCTGTGTGGGGAAAGCCAGCCATATGTGGCGCCTATCTGGAGAGCAAAGAGGGCTCAATTTAGCAGTCTCTATACCATTCCCAAAATAAAACCACTTTGCACGTCCTCTCCTTCCCTTCTAGGGGACTAGCAGCCAACCAAGGAGACCAGGTGGAGTCCACACAGACATAGTTTACCAACTGTACCAGTCTGCCTGTGCAGTCTTTAAACTCTGGGGGAATTCCTGACACTGAACAGTCCTAAACCTTGTTCTTGAAAGGAAATTCCCAGACTAACAACAGTCATTAAACAAGACAAGGCTGTAAACATTTATCAGTTATTTTGGGTGGGCAGGGGAGCTTCAGCAGAGCATATGTATCAAATCCTGAAATCTTTGTTCTCTTCTTATTTGGAGAAAATTCTACCTGAAACCAATAGTCCTGTATTTTTGAGTGCACTAAGTTCTTTTAAAGACCCCCACCCCATTTTTTTTAAAAATATAGATACCTACCTTAACTCCAATTTAATGAGTTTTTACCTCGAAATTCAGGATATACTTTCCACTGAGACATTAAATGTTATTATAATTATTTAATTAATTGTATTTTGGTACCACTTAGGAGCCTCAGTCATGGACCAGGACCCCATTGTATTGGATGCTGTATACAAACAGAACAAAAGGTGGTACCTGCCCCAAAGAGCTTACAGTCTAAGTGGCACTGTTGTGCCCAATGATAAGGTTGAGCGAGTGCAGCTCTGAGAGGCAAGTCAGAGCCCCAAAAAAATATTTATGTCATGATAGTTAAGTTTCTACATTTCCCAGAAAAAGAAAATGGCAATGTCTTGCATTGTTAGCCTGCCACCATTGACCTCTAGCTTAGTTCTCATTCCAAACATGCCCCCAAATTTGAACATATAAAATTGATTTTAAAAAAATTCAGTGAGGAACTAAGACGTGTGTGTAATAGTAGTTCCCAAAATCCCACTGGGTGCCTAAATGCAACTTTAAGCATCTAAATACCTTTAGAAATCTGTCCCAAAGAGCCTGGTATCCAAACACACTAATCTTTCTGCACTATAGAAAAATAATTTTCAGTGAACTACTGAAAATGGAAGGCTTTTGTTAAGAGAAATCTGGCAAACCTGAATATATACTTACATAAAAACAACAAGGAGTCCAGTGGCACCTTAAAGACTAACAGATTTATTTGGGCATCAGCTTTTGTGAGTAAAAAACCACTTCTTCAGATGCACGTTTTTTGAGATCACCCAATATTCCCGCTCAATACAAACAATAGCCCCGCTCAATACAGACAAGTTTTCTTGCAGTGAATGCCATGCAAGCAAAACCCTGCACCTGTTCTGAGCCCCAGTGTAGTCAGTTGGACTCCCAAGTGGTAGAAGGGTCAGTTTGCTCAGGGACCATTGTGCTATTAGGGCCTAATTGTTCATTTTATACTCCCAGCCCTTTCCAATTCACTCTGTTCTACAAGGAATTTTGTGTTCTGTCAGGCAAATACCAATATAAAAATCATTCCTTTCCTGCAGTGCAGAAGGAATCTTAAAGAGCCAGGACTTGAAGGCTGGGATTCTTAGAAGTGCTCAGCATTAGCCTAACTCTGCTTCTACTGAAGTTAATGAGAGTTTTACCACTGACCTCAGTGTGAATGTAGCTTGGTCAATATTTAGCACTTCTGAAAATCACATCTCAAGTTATTTTTTTTTTCAGTTTATGATTGAGTAATATTTTTCTGACTCACATCACTATTTTGCTAATTCAAATGATCAGTGGTGAAAAATAAAGTGAAGGTAATTATTTGTTTAAGCCATACTTGCCTCTAATTACTGTCATCTGATTCCTTATTGTAGCCAAATTTGCTCTTCTCATCTATCCAGTAGGAAATAATTTTGCCCTGGTATCTACCAGAATCCTTCTGTTCCCAGCTAGATGTCCTCCCTTCTATCTTTTCATTAGGTCTCCCATCACTGTGGTAACTAACTGCTTACTACTTAATCTATGAGTCAAAAACTCAAACAAAACAAAAAGAGGCTCTAGAAAAAAACCTAGATTCTAATCAAATTAAAATATTAATTTTGGTGAGGTCTCTATTCTAAAAATAATATGGCAGCAAAGGTCTTAATATTCTAATTGTTTGAATATAAGCTGTAAGTTCACCATGCAGAAAAAAATGGATTTGTGATTTTTAGAGACTCTAGTGAATGTAAAGAAATGTACAATAAATATTCCTGCCTCTAAAGCTCATCAGTTTTATAAATTAATTGTTATTTTTAATACATTGAAATGTTACTTTTAATAAACATTATGATAGTATCACTATCAGAAAGCCATGAGAGACAAATCTGGATGTGCTAAATATGGCCATGATCTTGCACTGGATCTATTCAGACTAACCCATGTCTTTAGTCTCCCAGACTAGCCTCTGTGGAGGTGTAAGGGTTTCAGTTTGGAGGTGTTAGCTGGACTCCATTTAAACACACTTTCAACCTAAATTCTATTTTTAACAGCAACTGTTGTTTGCAAATATAATACATCTTCAATTTTCCTATTAACCTACTGATGTCAAATACATTTTTACATTTTGCATTAATGCACTTCTCCTCAACAAGTCCAACAAAACAAAGCAATATGAAGTTTGGAAGCCAAGCCATTTTGACAAGCCGTTAGCAAGAGTATCAAAAAGTGAATAACAAGTAGATGTTTTAAAAACATTATCATTCAAAGGTGTCTTCTGATTTCCCCCCCAAACTTCACAGAAAATTTCAGCAGCGGTTATGATGTATCATGTGGAATTTCAGGAGGATCAGTTTATTTTGGGAGAATTTAGGGGATCTACTTTGTAAATCCAGCTTGTAATGGGCAGCTAGCTTTGCCTCTAACTATGAAGTGGTTACTGTAGCGCCATAATATTACTTTAATGCTAGCCAATGTACAGCAACACCCAGTGCCCATTTGAGTCAGTGGGAGTCTTTCCATTTATTTCAATAGGAAGTTGGAAGACTTCTAATGTCTTCTCCAAAGAGCTTAATTCTAAAAGAAGAAACGTGAAAGACAGGTGACTGGATACAACATCGAAGCAATCTTTTTTTATACAACTTGTAAAAAAGATACTATGAAAAATAAATGTGTATACACTTAATAGTTTATACTAAGATACCAAATTCTACCTGCAGTAATTCTAATTCCTTGATCTCCATATCATTTACCATAGGCTCCTACTGTACAATATTAGATACCTTGATTACCTGGCATGATGGTGTGGCCAAACAACAGAAATAATGAATTCACTAGTACTCTATGCCACATGTGCCACTTCAGGACACTCTCCTGCTCTCAGTAAAGCTGATGGAAGATTTGTGCCCTGTGTGACAATATCAACTAGGTGATATTCTATGGGAAAATTGATGTACTTCATTTTTATTTATTGCCTCAGCTGACTGTGGGTCCTCTATGTAGAAGATGGAACCAAAACAACTAAATAAGTTGTGATTCAGACCTTTAGTTAGTCTCCATATAGACATTCTTATTTTGGAATAATAGTGCTCTATTTTGATCCGACTTAAGTCAGTAAAGAGCTGACTTAAACTATATTAAAACAGGGAACTCTTATTCTGAAATATGTCCACACAGAGACGTGCACCAAAATAACTAAAGATGTGAATTACAACTGATTTAGGTTTTTTCAGTTCCAGTTCTCACGTAGACAAGCCCTGAGTTCCAAAATGTCATTAACAGATATTTACCAAGAAAATGTCATGTTATGACCTTTCAAAATATTTTCAGGTTAGATATTATGAAGCAGGTAACTTGAGTGAAAAGATAAAACACTGGACACTCTAAAAGGAAATGGTTACTGATGTTATCTTTAACATTATTGGATCTTTTTGAATCAAAAATTTCCTTTTCTGTGTAATTTTTGTAATACTAACAGTTTTATAGTATTTATAGTTTATTTAATGTAGCTAAAGCTTAAAAAAATTAAAACAGCATACCACTTTCTTTCCCCCACCCCCTTTTTTAAATGAAGGGGTCTTTTTGGTGTGCATCTCACTAAAAAGCACCTTCTGAACAACTTCAAAGCAATTTCTAAGAAATGATCAGAGATATTAGAAATGGACAAAACCTATGAGCCTTTACCAATCTACATTGAAAAAAATAGTCCTATAAACAGCTTGTGCCTTTGAGCATTTTGGTTTTATGGAGCACTGGATTTCAAAATTATTCTGAGGCTTGTTGATTTTAATGCTTTATCTAAAATAACTGTCTTTCATCACTTCGCCTTTTAAGCTTGAACTGTTTAGAGTGACTTTCAGGAAAAAAAATGCTTTTCTAATAATAATACCTCAAAAATGCCTTTCAAGGATCTACTTTTAACACTCCCTGTCTAAGTGCTTATAAAAGTATTATTTGAATTACAGTATTGCACTTATGCCTCTACAGTTAAGGGCCTTTTGGTATTTCCATTACAAAGTTCTATTTTCAAGGGCTTTTACAGCATTGTTGGATCTATAATCCTTTTGGGTTTTGTATATTTGACAGGATTTTGAAGGGTTTCTGTGAAACCATGTAGACATTGCACAGGGGACTTATTTAGCAAGTGTATTGTAGTGAATATATATAACTAATGTAACTTAAGGGTATCTCTTTTAGTTAAAAATGGTGCAAAATGTATTTTCTCTTAAAAACTTGTAAATACTGTAGCTTGGATATGTACAGATGATATTTACATAAGAATGGCCATACTGGCTCAGACCAAAGGTCCATCCAGCCCAGTATCCTGCCTACTGACAGTGGCCAATGCCAGATGCCCCAGAGGGAGTGAACCTAACAGGTAATGATCAAATGATCTCTGTCCACCCATCCATCTCCACCCTCTGACAAACAGAGGCTGGCTAATAGCCATTAATGGACTTAACCTCCAATAATTTATCTATTTCTCTTTTAAACCATGTTATAGTCCTAGCCTTCATACCTCCTCAGGCAAGGAGTTCCACAGGTTGACTGTGCGCTGTGTGAAGAAGAACTTCCTTTTATTTGTTTTAAACTTGCTGTCCATTAATTTCATTTGGTGGCCCCTAGTTTTTATATGATGGGAACAAGTAAATAACTTTTCCTTATTCATTTTCTCCATACCACTCATGATTTTATATACCTCTATCATATCCTTCCCTTAGTCTCCTCTTTTCCAAGCTGAAAAGTCCTAGCCTTTTTAATCTCTCCTCATATGGGACCAGTTCCAAATCCCTAATCATTTTAGTTGCCCTTCTCTGAACCTTTTCTAGTGCCAGTATATCTTTTTTGAGATGAGGAGACCACACCTGTACGCAGTATTCAAGATGTGGGCGTACCATGGATTTATATAAGGACAATAAGATATTCTCCATCGTGTTCTCTATCCTTTTTTAATGATTCCCAACAGCCTGTTTGCTTTTTTGACTGCTGCTGCACACTGCGTGGACATCTTCAGAGAACTATCCACGATGACTCTAAGATCTCTTTCCTGATTAGTTGTAGCTAAATTAGCCCCCATCATATTGTATGTATAGTTGGGGTTATTTTTTCCAATGTGCATTACTTTACATTTATCCACATTAAATTTCATTTGCCATTTTGTTGCCTAATCACTTAGGTTTGTGAGATCTTTTTGAAGTTCTTCATAGTCCGCTTTGGTCTTAACGATCTTGAGCAGTTTAGTATCGTCTGCAAACTTTGCCATGTCACTGTTTACCCCTTTCTCCAGATCATTTATGAATAAGTTGAATAGGAATGGTCCTAGGACTGACCCTTGGGGAACACCACTAGTTACCCCTCTCCATTCTGAAAATTTACCATTTATTCCTACCCTTTGTTCCTTGTCTTTTAACCAGTTCTCAATCCAAGAAAAGATCTTCCCTCTTATCCCATGACAACTTAATTTATGTGAGGGACTTAATTTAGTGAGGGACCTTGTTAAAGGCTTTCTGGAAATCTAAGTACATTATGTCCACTGGATCCCCCTTGTCCACGTTTGTTGACCCTGTGACGTTGTGCAGTCTATATGGTCTTATAAAAACATAATAAGATGTGAATATAATGTAACTGGAATAGGTTTATAAAAATATGATAATAAGTGAATATAATGTAACTGGAATATGCTTCATGCAAAAGGTCTCTTGTAAGGTATCATTACAAAGCTTATAATCTACTGAGTGTGGTCATCTTATTTGTATAAACGTACCACTCTTGTGTCTAAAACTAGAAATATGAAATATAACTCTGAGGGCCTATTGCAATTATGCAAGTGTGGGCCATTAATAGTGTTTTGGAATCTTGATGACTCCCATTAACCAGGACCATTGTCTGCAGATGGCTGTGTTTACCTGTTAGTCTTCCTGTATATGTGTGTGCTGGCAAGTGGGTAATGAAGTCTTGCAGTGACATGTGATCTGACCTGGAATCCATCTTTAACCTGGTGCTTTTCCAGTCGGGGGGTGGGGGGTGGAAACCCAGAGGGACAAAGGATTCCCGCCTTATGCAAAAGATACATAAAGGGGTGGAAGAGAACAAGGCGGGAGAGGAGTCATCATGAAGAATCCCCTAGCTATCACCTGAACTGGAACAAGAGCTGTATCAGGGGAAATAATTGTGCCCAGGCCTGGAAGGTGTCCAGTCTGAGAAAAAGCTTACTGGAGCATCTCTGAGGGTAAGATTATCTATATTCAGTTTGATTAGACATAGATTTGTGCATTTTATTTTATTTTGCTTGGTGACTTACTTTGTTCTGTTACTACTTGGAACCACTTAAATCCTACTTTCTGTAATTAATAAAATCACTTTTTATTCATTAACTCAGAGTATGTATTAATACCTGGGGGAGCAAACAACTGTGCATATCTCTCTATCAGTGTTATAGAGGGCGAACAATTTATGAGCTTGCCCTGCATAAGCTTTATGCAGAGTAAAACGGAGTTATTTGGGTTTAGACCCCATTGAGAGTTGGGCATCTGAGTGCTAAAGACGAGCTGTTTTCAGGTAAACTTGCAGCTTTGGGACAAGTGATTCAGACCCTGGGTCTGTGTTGGAGCAGACGGGAGTGTCTGGCTCAGCAAGACAGGGTGCTGGAGTCCTGAGCTGGCAGGGAAAACAGGAATAGAAGTAGTCTTGATACATTAGGTGGCAGCTCCCAGGGGGGTGTTTCTGTGATCCAACCTGTCACAGACCCCTTCAAAGAACTCTAATAGATTAGTAAGACGTGATTTCCCTTTACAGAATCCATGTTTACTTTTGTCCAACAATTTATGTTCTTCTATGTGTCTGACAATTTTATTCTTTGCTGTTGTTTTAACTAATTTGCCCAGTACTGACGTTAGACTTACTGGTCTGTAATTGCTGGGATCACTTTTAGAGCACTTTTTAAATATTGGTGTTATATTAGCTATCTTCCAGTCATTGGGTACAGAAGCTGATTTAAAGGACAGGTTACAAATCATAGTTAATAGTTCCGCAATTTCAACTCCACCAGAGAGGTCCTTTGGGGCCATCTGCCTGTCCCAAGTCAGGATAAAGGAGGAGGGTTGGGCGTGGGGCTAGCAACTCCACCCTGTAAAAAAATTAATTTGCTACAGAAATGCCAACAATAGAGATAACAGAGACTTTTAGCCTGGAAAAAGAAGGGCCTTCAACTCGAAGACGCATGACGCTGGGTGGTGAAAGTTGTGAGGAAGCCACTAAGCCGATTACCCTTCTTGCAACTAGGAGGATTACCATTGGTACATGGAACGTGAGGACCATGTACGAGTCAAGAAAGATGGTGCAGGTCGCAGCAGAGATGAGGAGCAACAACCTGACCCTACTAGGCATTAGCGAGACAAGATGGACGCAAGCTGGACAGAGACGATTGTTGACAGGAAAGCTGTTGCTGTATTCCGGACATGAAGAGAGCGACGCACCCCACACACACGGAGTAGGCTTCATGTTGTCCAAGCAGGCACAGAGAGCACTGATTGGTTGGGAGGCACATGGTTCCAGGATCATCACAGCATCCTTTAGAACTAAAATGAAGAGGATTAAGATGAATGTTGTACAGTGCTACGCTCCAACCAATGACAGTGAAGAGGGGGACAAAGATTATTTTTACAACAGACTTCAGAAAATATTAGAGACTCTCCCAGACAAAGACATTACCATCCTTATGGGAGACTTTAATGCCAAAATTGGACCTGACAACACAGGATATGAACAAGTCATGGGGACCCATGCTCTGGGAGAGATGAGTGAGAATGGAGAGAGATTTGTGGATTTGTGTGCACTTAACAACCTGGTCATAGGAGGTAGCATCTTTCCTCACAAGCGGATCCACAAGAGTACCTGGGTATCGCCAGCAGGCACAATAGAAAACCAGATCGATCATGTCTGTATTAGTAAGAAGTTCAGAAGATCTTTGCAGGACGTTAGAGTTAGAAGAGGAGCAGACGTCACTTAGTGGTGGCCAGATTGAAGCTGAAGAAGAACTGGATAGACGTGTCAGATAGAAGAGCAAAGTACCACATCAGCCTTTTGAAGGATCATAAGATCAAGGAAGATTTTGGACTGACGCTGAAGAATAAGTTTTCAGTACTACAAGATCGGTCTAAGGAAGAGGAAGACAGTGTATCCAACAGATGGCAGAAAGTGAGAGAGACACTTAGGTCAGCATGCCAGGAAATGCTTGGAATTAAGAAATGCCAGCAGAAAGAGTGGATCACAGCAGAGACCTTGACTAAGATAGAAGATAGAAAGAAGAAGAAGGCAGTAGTTAATAACAGCAGGACTAGAGCAGCAAAGGCTAAAGCACAAGAAGAGTATGCTGAAGCCCATAAAGTAGTGAAGAGGAATATTAGGAAGGATAAGAGAGATTATGTGGATGGACTGGCAGCAGAAGCGGAATAGGCAGCATATAATGGTAATATGAAACAGCTGTATGACATCATTAAGCGACTGTCTGGAAAGTTCAGCAAGCCAGAACGTCCTGTCAAAGACAAGCAGGGAAAGTATATAACAGAAATAGAACAACAGATGAATAGATGGGCGGAGCACTTGAGGAACTCCTAAATAGACCAGCACCACTAAATCCACCAGACACTGTCCCAGCCAACGAAGACCTTCCAATCAATTGTGATAGACCTACCAGAGATGAGATCAGAAAAGCCATCACTATGATGAAGAACAGGAAGGCGGCTGGATCTGACGATATTCCAGCAGAGGCCCTGAAAGTAGATCTGGATGCTTCAGTGGAAATGCTGTACCCCCTTTTTGAGAAGATATGGGAAGAAGAAGTGATTCCGGCAGACTGGAAAGAGGGATACCTTATTAAAATCCCCAAGAAAGGAGACCTTAGCAATTGTGCCAAATACAGAGGAATCACACTTCTGTCGGTGCCAGGGAAGGTCTTCAACCGAGTTCTCTTAGAGAGAATGAAGGATGCCATCGATCCACAGCTATGAGATGAGCAGGCAGGTTTCAGGCAAAATAGATCATGCACGGACCAGATAGCAACGCTCCGCATCATAGTCGAGCAGTCTATGGAATGGAACTCCTCGTTGTACATCAACTTTGTTGACTATGAGAAAGCATTAGATAGCGTGGATCGAGAGACTCTCTGGAAGCTCCTTCAGCACTATGGCATCTCAGCAAAGGTGGTTAACTTGATTAAGAACTTATATGATGGCATACACTGTAGAGTGATCCATGGAGGGCAGCTTACAAACAGCTTCCAGGTGTGAACCGGAGTCAGACAAGGATGTTTGTTGTCACCATTTCTCTTTCTCCTTGTCATTGATTGGATTATGAAGACATCCACTTATGAGCGCAGAAACAGAATCCAGTGGACGTTGTGGACCCAGCTTGATGACCTGGACTTTGCCGACGACCTTGCACTCCTTTCGCATAGCAAACAGCAGATGCAAGAGAAGACTAACATAGTGGCAGCCACGTCATCACAGGTTGGCCTCAACATCCACAAGGACAAGACCAAGATCCTCAAGATTAACTCCATCAGTAATGACCCAGTCACACTGAATGGAAGCCCTCTGGAAAAAGTGCAGTCCTTCACCCACCTAGGCATCATCATCAACCAACAGGGTGGCATGGATGCAGACATCAAAGCCAGGATCGGTAAGGCAAGAGCAGCTTTCTTACAGCTCAAGAACATCTGGAGTTCCAGAGAGCTGTCTTTGGCAACTAAGATTAGACTGTTCAATTCCAACATGAAATCAGTCTTATTGTATGGAGCTGAAACCTGGAGGACAACTAAAACAACCACCCGGAAGATCCAGACCTTCATAAATAGTTGCCTTAGAAGGATTCTCCAGATCCGCTAGCCAGACACCATCAGCAACATCTACCTCTTGGAGAGGACCCATCAACTTCCAGTAGAGGAAGAAATTAGAAGGAGAAAGTGGGGCTGGATAGGACACACACTATGCAAGCAGCCAACCAACATTACTAGACAGGCATTGCGGTGGAACCCCCAAGGCAAGCGGAAAAGAGGCCGTCCAAGAAATACCTGGCGACACGATCTTCAGGCTGATAGCATAAAAATGGGCTATACCTGGAACCAGCTAGAGCAAATGGCCCAGGATAGAGGACTCTAGAGATCTGTGGTTGGCGGCCCATACCCCGATTGGGGTGATGGGCATGAGTGAGTGAGTGAGTTCCGCAATTTCACATTTGAGTTCTTTCAGATTGAATCTTTAGGATTGAATATGGATTAATTACTCTGATATCTGTAAGAATACATATATTTAATTTATAAACAATTAAATTTGTTAACTAAGTATTAAGAGAAAAAAATCATGAGCACCTTTACCACATGCATATCTCTGGAGGAAATAAATGGTGAGGTCACATATGGCTACAACCTGACTTAAAGATTTCAGAGTGGTAGCCATGTTAGTCTGTATCAGCAAAAAGAATGAGGAGTACTTGTGGCACCTTAGAGACTAACAAATTTGTTTGGACATAAGCTTTCGTGGGCTAAAACCCACTTCATCAGATGCATGGAGTGGAAAATACAGTAGGAAGATATATATATACAGAGACCATGAAAAGATGGGGGTTGCCATAACAACTCTAACGAGACAAATCAATTAAGATGGGCTATTATCAGCAGGAGAAAAAAAAAACATTTGTAGTGATAATAATCAGGATGGCCCATTTCAAACAGTTGACAAGAAGGTGTGAGTAGCAGTAGGGGAAAAAATTAGCATGGGGAAATAGTTTTTAGTTTGTGTAATGAACCATCCACTCCCAGTCTTTATTCAAGCCTAATTTGATGGTGTGCAGTTTGCAAATTAATTAATTTTGCTTCTGGTTGGGGAGCTGTCTGTAAGCGAAGACTGGCCTGTCTCCCAAGGTCTGTGAGAGTGAGGGATCGTCCTTCTGGATAGGTTGTAGATCCTTGATGATGCGCTGGAGAGGTTTAGACAGAGACAAACACCTACAAGATCTCTATCAAGCATTCTTAAAACTACAATACCCACCTGCTGAAGTGAAGAAACAGATTGACAGAGCCAGAAGAGTATCCAGCAGTCACCTACACAGGATAGGCCCAACAATGAAAGTAACAGAACGCCACTAGCCATTACCTTCAGCCCCCAACTAAAACCTCTCCAGTGCATCATCAAGAATCTACAACCTATCCTGAAAGACGATCCCTCACTCTCACAGACCTTGGAAGACAGGCCAGTCCTCACTTACAGACAGCCCCCCAACCTGAAGCAAATACTCACCAGGAACTGCACAACAAAAACACTAACCCAGGAACCTATCCTTGCAACAATGCCTGTTGCCAACTCTGTCCACATATCTATTCAAGGGACCCCATCATAAGACCTAATCACACCCATCAGGGGCTTGTTCACCTGCACATCTACCAATGTGATATATGCCATCATGTGCCAGCAATGACCCTCTGCCATGTACATTGGCCAAACCGGACAGTCTCTACGCAAAAGAATAAATGGACACTAATCAAACGTCAAGAATTATAACATTAAAAAACCCGTCAGAGAACACTTCAACCTCCCTAGACACTCAATTACAGACCTAAAAGTCGCAGTTCTTCAACAAAAAAACTTCAAAAACAGACTCCAATGAGAAACTGCAGAACTGGAATTAATTTGCAAACTGGACACCATTAAATTAGGCTAGAATAAAGACTGGAATTGGATGGTTCATTACACAAATTAAAAACTATTTCCCCATGCTAATTTTTTTCCCGTACTGCTACTCACACCTTCTTGTCAACTGTTTGAAATGGGCGATGCCGATTATCACTACAGAAGTTTTTTTCCCTCCTGCTGATAATAGCCCACCTTAATTGATTTGTCTCATTAGAGTTGTTATGGCAACCCCCATCTTTTTATGTTCTTGGTATATATAATCTTCCTACTGTATTTTCCACTCCATGCATCTGATGAAGTGGGCTTTAGCCCATGAAAGCTTATGCCCAAATAAATGTGTTAGTCTCTAAGGTGCCACAAGTACGCCTTGTTCTTTTGACTTAAAGATGTCTCTTGCTCCAAATGAGAAGAAAAGGATGTTGGTGCTTGTTGTGAGACTCTAGTTTAAAAATCAACATTGCCTTGGCCCTCAGTTGCAGGTAGGGACAGCTGTAGACTTGGGTGACATTCCCATTCATATCTTCAAAAGCTGCCTGGTCCTCTAGCAAAGAGAGGACTCGTTTATAGTAGATCCAGAGAACTGTTCTCACTTTGGGGCTATTTTTTACATTCTTTACCCCACCTATATAGTTGTGGGATAGCTCAGTGGTTTGAGCATTAGCCTGCTAAACCCAAGGTTGTGAGTTCAATCCTTGAGGGGACCACTTAAGGATCTGGGGCAAAATCAGTACTTGGTCCTGCTAGTGAAGGCAGGGGGCTGGACTCAATGACCTTTCAGGGTCCCTTCCAGTTCTAGGAGATAGGTATATCTTCATAAGTGTATCACTCGGGGTGTAAATTTTCCACTTGGCCACCTGACAGGTGATTCCCAATTGACTTTGACACCTGGCTAGAGACACTGAGTTGTCCTTTGTCTTTGAGAAATCAGTTTACCCACTCTTCAGACTTGTCTGCTAAAGACATTGTAGTTATAATTTAAGCTTGTTTTCATCACTCAGTATACACTTCAAACATACATTACACAAGAATATTAATAATCAGTGTGTTAGTTTTTTAATGATACCTCAGAAGGCATATTTTGCACAAACATTATGATGATGATGTGTAGGGTGTTAATACAAGGGTGCTTTTAGTCACACAGGGCAAAATACTATTTTCTTTAAAACTGACAAGAACAAGTCCTGAAAACAGGGACAGGAGTAAGTACTTTTGGATTGGAGGGAAACATGTTCAGCAAAAGATTTCTTAGGTCTGGCAAAAATGCTAGGTCCAGCTGAGATTCCCCTCAACGTGGACTGTGTCTTAAAAGTCCTTCATACTTGGAAGCATTTAAAATATTGCTCCTTTAAGGTATTTAGCAGCAAGATATACTGTTCTGGGGGCTGTCAAAGTAAATGTTTAAAATTAAGAGAATTTGAATGTATAACAACATAGATTTTGTAGCTCATAGAATCTCTCTTGCAATGGCTACAGTTATGGTTGAGGAGGCAGTTCTATTATAAAATCCTATTTTATGGTACTTAGAGCTTGTCAAAAATGTGACCCTTAGTGCTAATATTTTTCATGTTTGTTCAACATCCAAACACGAATTATTTTTGGAAAATGTGGTAGAGTTCAACCTGGCTGGTTGTGAATTATGAGAATATGAAAAAATAGTGTTTTTCATCATCTGAAAAATGTTTCAGGTGCCTTTTTACGCACTAATTCCAGGAACTTCAATTTATTATGGGGATCACTACAGGCTAACATGGGGCTTACTAGTCAATTGCCTTTGGCATGTTTGGAGAAATCTGGTTTGGAAATAATAAAGTCACACATTTTAAAATTGCAAAACCTAATCATAACAGTGCCACATTGCACATACGTATTGCACAGGACGGTGATAGTGATGATGAAATGCTAAGGGAAATTAAAGAGGCTATCAAAATTAAGAACTCAATAATAGTGGGGGATTTCAATTATCCCCATATTTACTGGGAACATTTCACTTCAGGACGAAATGCAGAGATAAAATTTCTCGATACTTTAATAGACTGCTTCATGGAGCAGCTGGTATGGGAACCCACAAGGGGAGAGGCAACTCTAGATTTAGTCCTGAGTGGAGCGCAGGAGCTGGTCCAAGAGGTAACTATAGCAGGACCACTTGGAAATAGTTACCATAATACAATAGAGTTCAACATCCCTGTGGTGGGAAGACCATCTCAACAGCCCAACACTGTGGCATTTAATTTCAAAAGGGGGAACTATGCAAAAATGAGGGGGTTAGTTAAACAGAAGTTAAAAGGTACAGTGACTAAAATGAAATCCCTGCAAGCTGCATGGGCGCTTTTTAAAGACACCATAATAGAGGCCTAACTTCAATGTATACCCCAAATTAAGAAACACAGTAAAAGAACTAAAAAAGAGCCACCGTGGCTTAACAACCATATAAAGGAAGCAGTGAGAGATAAAAAGACTTCCTTTAAAAAGTGGAAGTCAAATCCTAGTGAGGCAAATAGAAAGGAGCATAAACACTGCCAAATTAAGTGCAAGAATGTAATAAGAAAAGCCAAAAAGGAGTTTGAAGAATGGCTAGCCAAAAACTCCAAAGGTAATAACAAAATGTTTTTTAAGTACATCAGAAGCAGGAAGCCTGCTAAACAACCAGTGGGGCCCCTTGATGATCGAGATACAAAAGGAGCGCTTAAAGACGATAAAGTCATTGCGGAGAAACTAAATGGATTCTTTGCTTCAGTCTTCACGGCTGAGGATGTTAGGGAGATTCCCAAACCTGAGCTGGCTTTTGTAGGTGACAAATCTGAGGAACTGTCATGGATTGAAGCGTCATGAGAGGAGGTTTTGGAATTAATTGATAAACTTAACATTAACAAGTCACCGGGACCAGATGGCATTCACCCAAGAGTTCTGAAAGAACTCAAGTGTGAAGTTGCGGAACTGTTAACTAAGGTTTGTAACCTGTCCTTTAAATCGGCTTCTGTACCCAATGACTGGAAGTTAGCCAATGTAACGCCAATATTTAAAAAGGGCTCTAGAGATGATCCCGGCAATTACAGACCGGTAAGTCTAACGTCGGTACCGGGCAAATTAGTCGAAACAATAGTTAAGAATAAAATTGTCAGACACATAGAAAAACATAAACTTTTGAGCAATAGTCAACATGGTTTCTGTAAAGGGAAATAGTGTCTTACTAATCTATTAGAATTCTTTGAAGGGGTCAACAAATATGTGGACAAGGGGGATCCAGTGGACATAGTGTACTTAGATTTCCAGAAAGCCTTTGACAAGGTCCCTCACCAAAGGCTCTTATATAAATTAAGCTGCCATGGGATAAAAGGGAAGGTCCTTTCATGGATTGAGAACTGGTAAAAGACCAGGAACAAAGGGTAGGAATAAATGGTAAATTCTCAGAATGGAGAGGGGTAACTAGTGGTGTTCCCCAAGGGTCAGTCCCCGGACCGATCCTATTCAACGTATTCATAAATGATCTGGAGAAAGGGGTAAACAGTGAAGTGGCAAAGTTTGCAGATGATACTAAACTGCTAAAGATAGTTAAGTCCAAAACAGACTGTGAAGAACTTCAAAAAGATCTCACAAAACTAAGTGATTGGGCAACAAAATGGCAAATGAAATTTAATGTGGATAAATGTAAAGTAATGCACATTGACAAAAATAACCCCAACTATACATAAAATATGATGGGTTCTAATTTAGCTACAACAAGTCAGGAAAAAGATCTTGGAGTCATTGTGGATAGTTCTCTGAAAATGTCCATGCAGTATACAGAGGCGGTCAAAAAAGCAAACAGGATGTTAGGAATCATTAAAAAGGAGATAGAGAATAAGACTGAGAATATATTATTGCCCTTATATAAATCGATGGTACGCCCTCATCTCGAATACTGCGTACAGATGTGGTCTCCTCATCTCAAAAAACATATACTGGTACTAGAAAAGGTTCAGAAAAGGGCAACTAAAATGATTAAGGGTTTGGAACGGGTCCCATATGAGGAGAGATTAAAGAAGCTAGGACTCTTAAGCTTGGAAAAGAGGAGACTAAGGGGGGATATGATAGAGGTATATAAAATCATGAGTGATGTGGAGAAAGTGGATAAGGAAAAGTTATTTACTTATTCCCATAATACAAGAACTAGGGGTCATCAAATGAAATTAATAGGCAGCAGGTTTAAAACAAATAAAAGGAAGTTCTTCTTCACGCAGCGCACAGTCAACTTGTGGAACTCCTTACCTGAGAAGGTTGTGACGGCTAGGACTATAAAAGAGTTTAAAAGAGAACTGGATAAATTCATGGTGGTTAAGTCCATTAATGGCTATTAGCCAGGACGGGTAAGGAATGGTNGAGCTGTCGTGACTTATATCATCACTAAAACCCCTCTGTGGGACATTTCCTTGTAAATCCATGAAACCTATGTTACGTGCATAGTTCATAAACAAAAAGTGTTATATTAATTGCAGTACTCCTTTTATGTTAGGGTTTCGTTTAAATAAGTCTTATTTTTCATATTATAATTTGTAAAATCACTGTTTGGTTATTGATTTTTAACTGCAACATTTGATTTAAACTGTTCATGTACTAGATTTTATTATACACTTAACTGGTAAGTAACATATTTAGTTGAGTATCAGAGGGATAGCCGTGTTAGTCTGAATCTGTAAAAAGCAACAGAGGGTCCTGTGGCACCTTTGAGACTAACAGAAGTATTGGGAGCATAAGCTTTCGTGGGTAAGAACCTCACTTCTTCAGATGCAAGTCTTGCATCTGAAGAAGTGAGGTTCTTACCCACGAAAGCTTATGCTCCCAATACTTCTGTTAGTCTCAAAGGTGCCACAGGACCCTCTGTTGCTTTTTACAGATTCAGACTAACACGGCTATCCCTCTGATACTCAACTAAATATGTTACTTACCAGTTAAGTGTATAATAAAATCTAGTACATGAACAGTTTAAATCAAATGTTGCAGTTAAAAATCAATAACCAAACAGTGATTTTACAAATTATAATATGAAAAATAAGACTTATTTAAACGAAACCCTAACATAAAAGGAGTACTGCAATTAATATAACACTTTTTGTTTATGAACTATGCACGTAACATAGGTTTCATGGATTTACAAGGAAATGTCCCACAGAGGGGTTTTAGTGATGATATAAGTCACGACAGCTCAATTTAATTGTAAAGGTATGCATACTGTAAAACCTAGAATCATTTTAATTGCATTCTCTTTCCATCCAATAACGTGTTTGTAGAATAAACTGCTAAGCTATCTCAATACTTCTTTCAGGAAGCAGAGTTGACAACCTTGTAAAACTTTTATATTTTCTTGTGAAGTTATAGTCAAGTATAGTTTTTCTCTTTGAGAACAAATATGGTTAAAGGCAGTATAAGCTATAAATCCTAGCAGATAGGTGACTGTCCATTCCATGGGAAAATTTAAAATGCAGTCAGGGAGGTTGAGTCGTGTCTTTCCACAGTGGTAAAGGCATCAGCTCTCCCTGCTGATACAGTTTTCAGTAAAGCAGTGGTGTCCGACTTGAGGCTCCACTGATGGACCTTGAGGCTCTAAACTAGTAGTCCCCAAACTTTTCACAGTCATGCCCCCCCCTTACCTCTGTCCATACCCATGGGAGCTGGGGCCAGAAGTGAGGCCGTGGCTCCTGGGGGGCAGGCATGGACAGGGATAAGGCTGCAGCTGGGGGCAGGGCTGGGAAAGAAGCTGCAGCCAGGGATGGGACTGGAGTAGAGCCACGGCCGGGTACCAAGACTGGGTCTGGGACCTGGAGTGGAGCAGCAGCCGGGGGGGTATGGCTGGGGGCCGAGCTGAGGGTAGGAGTGGAGCTTTGGCCAGGGGCCAAGGCTGGGGCCGTTGCCGGAAGCCATGGCTCTGCCACAGTCAGGGGACAAAGCTGGGGGCAGGGCTGGGGCTTGGAGTAGAGCCATGGCTGGGAGTGGGTCTGGAGCAGAGCTGGGGGCAGAGGGAGCCTGGGTGGCACTCCCTTCCTGCCCCATCCGGGGGTTGGCCCAGGTCCTGCCATGCTCCCTCAAACATTGGTCCATGCCCCCCTAGAGGGACGCTCCCCATAGTTTGGGGACCACTGCTCTAAACAGTGGTCTTCAAGGAGAACTGTATTAGAAAGAAAACTTGTATTTGGTTAGGATTAGGAAATGTTTCCTGAGCCATACCATGTGATTTTTAACTGATATGTTTGAATCAGCCCCATCAATAAGTGGAGGAAGTGGTATTATTTTTTTCATTATTATTTGTATTGAGGTAGTGCCACCACTTCTCCTGCAATCTCATGAGCCACAATGGTCAGCTTCTGGGAGGGAGGAGAGGGAAGTTTTGATTGCGCTATTGCCTGTCTCTCTGATGGGCTGTGGGAGCCCCAGGAAGAGCAGGATAAGAGCTTGACTGGCTCTTTCTGAGCCTAGGGGAAAAATTAAAGCATAGATTGTGACTCCTTGACCTTTTTGAAATAATAGGATCAGCCCTCAGCTGGAAAAGTTTGAGCACCACTGAGCTGATGGTGTCAAATTTGCAGATGAACTGTGCTTGGCCGTTTCTCTTTGAAGTCTGGTCTTGAAGTTTTTTTGCTGCAGGATGGCTACCTTTAAATCTGCTATTGTGTGTCCAGGGAGATTGAAGTGTTCTCCTACAGGTTTTTGTATATTGCCATTCCTAATATCTGATTTGTGTCCATATATCCTTTTACGTAGGGACTGTCCAGTTTGGCCGATGTACGTAGCAGAAAGGCATTGCTGGCATATGATGGCATATATTACATTGGTGGACGTGCAGGTGAATGAACCGATGGTGTGGTTGATCTGGTAAACTGTGATGGTGTCGCTGGTGTAGATATGTGGGCAGAGTTGGCATCGAGGTTTGTTGCATGGATTGGTTCCAGAATTAGAGTTACTGTGGTGCAGTGTGTAGTTACTGGTGAGAATATGCTTCAGGTTGGCGGGTTGTCTGTTGGCGAGGACTGGCCTGCCACCCAAGGCCTGTGAAAGTGAGGGATCGTTGTCCAGGATGGGTTGTAGATCACTGATGTTGCGTTGGAGAGGTTTTAGCTGGGGACTGTATGTGATGACCAGTGGAGTTCTGTTGGATAAATGTGTGCTTTGCTTTAAGAACTGTGATAAAAGCTTACCAGCTTAAAGACATTCAGCCACTATGTCCCTAACTGGAGTAAGAAGCTAGGATAACTTTTATTAGAAATGATATTCTTTACATAAGTTGTCTTTTACACAGAAGATATTGTTATTCACCAGTAGACATTATAAAGATTATAACATAGAATCATAGAAGTGTAGGACTGGAAGGGATCTGGAGAGGTCTTTAGTCCAGTTCCCTGACCTCAAGACAGAACTAAGTATTAACCCAGCTTAACATGCAATTCTAAAACTGAACAGGAAAGAAATATACTACTATAACTTCTGATGCCCCCCAAAAATAAAAAATCTCCCATTCAGAAGCAAGGCAGAGAAAGTAAGCTTAATTTTGGGAGAAGTGAAAGAAACAAATAAAATATCCTCATAATATGTAACAGCTTGCAACTGGTTATTGTGAAACTCTGTCCTGGGCAGATATCTAAATCATACTTTATTTACATTTTGGCACCTTCTGTATTCTTATTATGCTAATAAAATCACTATTGTTCATATTTGGTAATTCTAAAAGGCCCCATTGTGTTACGTACTGTACTAATACTAGAAAGAGGGTCCTTGCCTTAAAAGTTTACAATCTGGAAGACGCTAGTAAGGGTGAAAGAAAAGCATAAAACATATCAGCAAGTGGTCAGGATGACAGGCAGACTTCTGTGGGACTTTTGCTTAAAAATGGATGGGACGATATAGCATTTGCATTTCACCACTAATCAAAGGCTATCAAAACACTTTTGGGGATTATTTTATTCTGTCCATACAAAACAACTGACTTCTGGCAAAAAAATAAAAATAAATAAAGGATATATAAAAGTAGTTGTCATTGCTCTTATAATCTACGAAAGTCATACAAAAATTTTGAATAATCTATGAAAGTCATACAAAAATTTCAGAATCAGAAAGGAAGAAATAGTATCTATAAAATAGTTAACCCATGATATAAAAGATCCATGTTACACATTCACATCTGGTGAAAGAAAGATTTTACACTTCTTTTATAGTAGATCCAGAGAACTGTTCTCACTTTGGGGCTATTTTTTACATTCTTTACCTCACATATATAGTTGCATGCTACATATCCTGTTTCTGTGGAATGAACATTTGATCCAGTTTAGTCCTCAACATTGATACTCTGAAAAAGTGAAGTGTTTTACATAAACTTTGTTGCTTTACCCTTATAAATAGTGGGGCAGACTCTCGGCTGGTGTAAATTGTCATATCTGAATTGAAGTCAGTAATTGAAGTCATTAAACAAAAACCGTGAATGGCTAGCCAACTACAAAGCAGTTTCTCCTCCCTTGGTGTTCACACCTCAACTGCTAGAAGAGGGCCTCATCCTCCCTGATTGAACGAACCTCGTTATCTCTAGCCTGACTCACTCTTGCTTGCATATTTATACCTGCCTCTGGAAATTTCCACTACATGCATCTGACAAAGTGGCTATTCACCCACGAAAGCTCATGCTCCAATACATTTGTTAGTCTATAAGGTGCCACAGGACTCTTTGCTGCATTTCTTATGCAGAGATACATAAATGTTATTTTGAAGTTTTAGAAACAAAGCTGTTTTTGAGTTATCCAAACACAAGTGACTGAAAAATTATTTAAGTGAAAAATTCTTTTTAAAAGCTCCCTTGGTACCTCACAATCAGTTGAAGAAAGAAACAAAGTTGAATAATATGAAAAATATATTTCACTTTTAACAGAGGAGTGTGGGCCCATACCTAACGTTTGAGAGGTTCTTCCTCTCCCAAACAAATAACTCCTGTGTTTGTATCCTCCAAACTCTAGCAGCAGTGAGTCCATATTCAATATTGTTTATTTGTACTACTGGACCAGGACCCCATTGTGCTAGGCACTGTAGAAACAGAACAAAATGATAGTGCCTGTTCCAAAGAGCTTTCAATCTAAGTATAAAAGAAGGGACAACAGCTAGATAGAGACAGACTGATAAGGGAGTAGCTCAAGTTTAAGCACCTCATCACTTGGAGAAGTGGGGTACTCTGGTGTTAGATGCCCATTATAATATCTGTGTCAGCACAAAATATTATAAACAGGGCCATTTCAGGTGACAAATAGGTACCTTGACTCCAGTGAGATAAACTAGATGAGTGGGAATCTGGTAACTATTCCCCTTCAGAAACAGGTCTGGCCCACCCAAAGAGGTTGAGTTAGCCTATATGAAATTGTAAGAGGTAAGGGAGGGTCTGGAAAAGAGTCCCAGGCACTGGCCATTGGGGATAGTGAGTGGTGTGGCAGGCGGGCGGGCCCGTACCAGAACTGACTCCTGGCCAGGGGAGTAGCAGAGCAGGTGCGTGGGGAGGGTGCTGCAGGTTTGTTGGATGAGGGTTTTTGTGTGTGTGGGGAGAGTTGCCGATTCCCTAGGGAGGCTCCACCTGTTCAAGGCAGCGCACACTCAGCAGAGCTGCAGGGTGCCCATTAATTCAGCGGGGTAACTGGGGCTTTGCACGGACACGGAACCCCACAGAAAGTCTCCAGTACTGGCCCGCGCAGGGACCCGACACCGCGGGCAGCCCCGGGATCCACTTCGCCACCTGTCCCCCTCCCGCGTGGGGGCTGCTTTCGGGTGCCGGCCCGGCGGGGCCCTGCAGGGGGCCGCGTGCCCTGCGCGGGGCCGAGCGAGGCGGGGGAGCGTGAGGGCGGCGGCTCCCAGCCTCGAGGCCTTCGATGGAGCCGGCGGGCAGCGAGGGCGTCCCGGGCTCCTCTGCAGGTGGGTGTCGAGGGGGAGCTGGCTGGCCCCGATGCGGCCGCGGTGCCCCCGATGCGGGGTGGCCTGGCCCCGAGGACGCGAAGGGGCCGGCGGGCTGCACCCGATTGCCGCCCTGAGGGGCGGGGCCGGGGCTGATGCCGGGCGGGCCGCGGGCGACGTGCAGGCCTTGCACACCAGCCGCAGGCCCCGTGCGCTCCCTCCTGCTAGCCCGGCTGCCTGGCCCCGGGCGTGGCTGAGCGCTGCCCAGTGCGGGCTCCCGCCTGCTGTCAGCCGGCGCGGCTCTGTCAGGGTTGGCGAGCTGCGCGCATGGCCGGGGTGGGTCTGCCCCTCTGGTGCTGGCAGTGCTGGACTCATGGAGGCCGCCCCTCTTGCAGAGGGGATACAACAGAGGTCCCATCTATGGTCAGTATCAGTAAAGAACCCGTGACATATTTTCATAAGTTTAAGGCCGGTATCCTGTCTGCAAATGGATGTAGAATCTGCTTGTAGAAATTCTCCTTGCCGTTGCAATTGATAGCTGCAGAGTTGCAGGGCTCTATCTGCTTTTTATCCGGGGACCTTTTTTGCTGAGCGGGTGTAGATACAAATTTTGTATCCACGCAGGGCTCCATCAATTGGGTACAGCATTCATCGCCATGTGTACTGACCTCTTGCTATGGGCTGTTCTTAAATGCCTCTTTTGATCCCCGTAATTGCTCTATTTAGGGTCTAGGCGAATACATTCCTTAAATACCACACAAGGATGTTTAGAGGCCTAATTAATCTCTGTAAATGAAATTCTTGAATGAAAGGTCTTATGGCAGTGCAAAGCATTATAGATCATAGACATTCTGACATTTTTAGTTCTGGTTTCTAAAAAAAGTTGTGTATTCTTGGCCTGTTTGCATGCTATAGGTAAATCTGCAGCCCAGGCCTCATTCTCCATCCCCTTGCACCAGAGTTAAACCTGAGCAATTTGCATGTGATCTCAAGACATCACTATTCCATCTGCCACAACATACACATTTCCAAGAATATCTCCAGCACACCTTCCGGTTATGCATAGTTTGCCGTTGCCATTTTCTGGACTGATTCTAGGCACTGTACAGATTCCCAGCAACCTTTTTTTCTCTCTTCCGACCTCTTCTACAGATACTCCCTCATCTCCAAGCAGTCCCGTTTTACATTTTGTTGAGTTACTGATATATATATAAAATGGGTGTAACAGAGTAGAGAATTATGGCCTTAAATTCCGACAAACTGCTTCTAATTGAAAACTCATTAACAGGCATTAATCTGATAGACTTGTAATTACTGCGACATCTCATAAGATTCTTGTTAAAATTTAAACTTTTATAAGCTTGTCGGTGTTCACTTGCATAATTATCTCTACAGCTGCTAATATGATAATGCATAAATAATGGTAGTGTCCACCAGCTTATTTAAAGTTTAAAATGAGAATGCAACAAAGTTCTGTTCCTTGTAACTTCATTAAAACAAAGTTTCTGAACTGAAAATTGGCATGTGTGTTCTATACATAGGAGATAATATCTTCCTGTTCTTGTGTAAAAATGTAAGCCAAGACGTTTGTTATAAATTAGATAAGTACTAAACAATTGGGTTGGAATTTTTATTTACATTTTTTGGTCTTAAACGGCAGCAGTTTTTCTAGAAATGAGACAGTCTTTGATAGTAAAAGGAGTAACAGAGACTAAATGCACTAAATAATTCTATTTTAATATAGTCAAACAATCTGTGTTACATCACAAGTCCGATTAACATTTATGTTAAGGATAAATCAGTATATTGACACTGGGTGGGTTTGACTCTCACTATTTATTATAGGCAGGTCTGGCAAGGGGAAGAACACTAATTGTTTCTTAAGATTAAGGTGAAGATCAAGGCACATGGAAAATTATCTTCTGGGAGTGAGAATGGAAAGTGAAGAGACACTTTTTAAAATATTCAAACAGGCATTGCTTGTATTTCAGGAAATAAATCTGGGCAACAGTTTGACACATTTGCTGTTAAGACAGAAAGACAAACTAATATTTGGCATATTTACTGTTTTATTTATTTCTATTATTGTTGTGTCCACAACATGCTAGGCACTCTCCAGACATATAGTGAGGCACGTCACTTCCCCAAAGAGCTCACAACTGAAGAAAACAAGTGAAGGTGTGGATGGGGAAGATCAGAGACAACATACTATCAATGTTTTTATTATTAAAATGGAAGAGACAGTTATCCCCAATTGCTTCTCCAGCTGATTTCTTGTAGGTGTTATGGTGGAAGTGATCATAGTAGGGAGGGGTTGAAGGAGAAGAGGTTAAGGGCCTGCCTTGCAGACCAGTTCAGGGAGGGCATTCAATGTGGAACTGTCTCTTCGAAACAGAGGTCGAAGGGCCAAAGGCTGGCATAATTGATGGGGCAGAAGGGTGGGGACAATCAGAAAAGACACAAAATCAGGTAAGAAAGGAAGCAGACTGTCAAAGGTTTGAAGGTGAAGATGAGAAACTTGAACATGATTTGCTGGAAGATGGGGAATCAATGGAGGGATTCAAATAGGGAGGTGACATAGTGAGCGTGATAGGTAAGGAAGAGGTTAATGGGGTTTTGGTCAGTGTATTGATTTGATATTGGAGAAGGAGAAATCCACAGTGATTATCAGTTGCAGGATTGTATCCTTTACTTATGTGAATAATCCTGAAGGCTGATCAAAGCAAAGAAAGAGTTTAAGGAGGAATCCTAAAGATCTGCTGTAAGTGAAGTATTTTCTTAAGCATGTGGAGCTTGCTACGTACCACCATATTCTCCTTCTAATATGGCACTGTTCAAACAGAAAGGAGGATATACCGGTAATTTCCCACAGTCCCAAATGGCCTTTATAAACGTAGTCTTTCTTTTTTCATCATTTAAATTCCATAGTGGCACTTCCTGTTTTTATTTTATTCTCTTCTGTTTTACCTTTTCCAGTACTGACTTTCTCCATGTTTATGTGTTCTCCCCCTTTCCTTAGATCTTGACTTCTGCTCACTTCTTCTTTATCTATCAACAGAAACCTTTCACTCTTAATTTTTGTCAGTCCAGATACATTTGCAAAGTTAATTGTAAAATGAACAAAAAATCATGTTTGAAGTTAATCCTAGAATCAGTAATGTCTGTTACAGTCTTATATTTTATTACGGTGGAGTTATAGTTTATCCAAAGGAAGATTAGCAGCAAGCATGAAACTAGGCATATGATATAGGGCCTGTGTTATATGAACTGTCTTACAAAGCTATGATAAGAAATGTAATTTCACGTCTCCAAACAGAAGGGGTTTTAGGCCATTTCAGATTTAAAAAAAACTAAAATAAAATTGCTGTTATGCGTTTAGAGAGAGAAATTCTAGAGGGATGTAGACAGGATAGATTAGAAACCTGCATCACTAAGTCGTCATTTATTTTCTGAAGAGTGAACTTTATGGGACAACGTCCCTGTGTAACTCTGTGTGTGTGGGTTGGCCTACACTGGAGCGGGGGGGGGGAATCGATCCAAGATACGCAACTTCAGCTACGCGAATAGCGTAACTGAAGTCGAAGTATCTTGGATTGAATTACCTGGGGTCCAGACGGCGCGGGATCGACGGCCGCGGCTCCCCCGTCGATGGTGAGCGCGGTCGGGGATTGATATCACGTCTTAACGAGACGCGATATATTGATCCCGAATAAATCGATTGCTACCTGCCGATATGGCGGGTAGTGAAGACGTACCCTGTGTGTGTATGTACAGGTGGGGCAGGGGAAATCTGTGGTAATAGTGCATGCCAGATTCAGTAGATATCATTCTAAATGACACAGCAAAGAGCTTGTCATGGGAGATAAAAGGATCACAAAAGGAAGAACAGCTTGTAGGGAGAACATATACATAATTTAAAATTGATCAGAAATCTCAAGCTTACACTAGGATTTTGATATTTGGCCTATTCTAATGGGAATAAAACTGAAAAAAAGAATCCTTTTATCTCTGTAAGGCTCCAGTAGTGCACACAGTCTCCCTTGCCTCAACACATTTAAAGTCTTTTCAGTTATTGAGGGACTTGAAGTCTTGAGTGACTACATATCCTTATATGTAAAATTTGTATGATGTTTCTCTAGTGGGCATGTCACTAAACACAATACGCCAGAGATATGATAGCTAAAAAACCTGTCAGCTAAATCTGATCAAAAAGCGCTAAGCCAAACCTGTCCAAACTTCTGGAGTTAATTCAAGATGTATCATAGAGTTGTAGTAGCAACATTAGTTTTATGGATGAGAAAACCTCTTAAAATAGGGGTTTATAAACCTTCTGATGGGAAAAATATCACCTTGAACTAAAATTTTCTCATATAACCTTTCAGTCCAAATGCATGCCCTTTGTGTAAGCGTGGCAAACTAAGGTGGCCCATGCATCTTTAATTCTGTTTCTTTGGTAACTTCTAAATGCTTGATTTTGTAACCTTGACTTTCTTTTTAACAGAGGGGTTCTTTAAAAAAAAAAAAGTGTGTGTGTGTGTGTGTATATATATATCTATATATATACATATATATAGATAGATATAGATATATAATCTTTTTATATAAGATTAATTTATGGATTTGTTTTTTTAGTTATTCAAGGTGTAGGTTAAAATGGTCAAGAGAGTGTTATTTTGAAGCCCAAGTCTCATTTTCTATAGGAGTTGCCATGTTGCCACCTAAGTCTTATTGAAAGTCAGTGGCCTTCCTCTCTTTTGAATGTAGAATTTGGGTTCTTATGTCACTTAAGGTATGTCTACACAGCAAGAAAAACCCCATGGCAGTGAATCTCAGAGCCCAGGTCAACTGAGGGCTTGTCTACACTTAAAACACTGCAGCAGCGAAGCTGCAGCGCTTCAGTGTAAACTCTATCTATACCAACCGGAGGGCTTCTCGCCTGAGCAATCAATCTCCATTAGAGGTGGTAGCTAAATTGATGGAAGAATTCTTCCATTGACCTAGTGCTGGCTTACACCAGGGATTAGGTTGGTATAGCTGTGTCTCTTTGGTGTCGATTTTTCACACCCCTGAAAGACGTAGCTAAATCAAAGTAAAGTTCTAGTGTAGACCAGGCCTGAGTTGCACTCATGCTATGGGGCTAAAAATAGCTGTGTAGATGTTTTGGTTCAGGATGGAGCCTGGGCTCTGAGATCTGGTGAGGAGCCAGGGTCTCAGGCACTTTTGAAAATTGTAGCTGGTGAAAGTAGAAAAACATGGGTAACTTAAATGGCTTATTTTTAAAACCTGAAATAACTTTAGAGTTGAAGTGTTTGAAGATATCAATCCAACTCACCTTTTGATCAAGATATGACCTAATATTTTAATTTTTATAGTTTGCAAAATAACTGAACATGCTCACCATATAAAAAGATGAGTATGTTGGAGTTTTCATTTTGGGCTCAAGTTAGTAAAACTGATTTAGTTTCTCTTACAGATATACATTGTGGATATATTTGCTAAGTGTTATTGAAAAAGGGCATAGTCAAGTATAAATTCACTTTTATACTCTAGAAGCTGCTTAATTGGAACATAAGGTGGATTTGAGTCCATCCTGATTATGCAGCTGTCCCATTATTATTATTTATTTTTTACATAAATAAAACACTAGCATCATGCCGGGTGCACCAATTACACCAAGTTTATTTAAATGTTACTTAGTGTCATAAAACAGACAACCACAAAAACAGAAAACCCAATATTAATGGGGGATTTCAGCTATCCCCATATTGACTGAATACATGTCACCTCAGGACTGGATGCAGAGATAAAATTTGTAGATACCATCAGTGACTGCTTGGAGCAGCTAGTCTTTGAACCTATAAATTAAATTAAATTAAATTAATGGAGATATCCTGTCTCCTCGAACTGGAAGGGACCTTGAAAGGTCATCGAATCCAGCCCCCTGCCTTCACTAGCAGGACCAAGTACTGATTTGGCCCCAGATCCCTAGGTTTGAATTCACAACCCTGGGTTTAGGAGACCAATGCTCAAACCACTGAGCTATCCCGGAGAGGCAATTCTACAAACTGTGGTATGTAACCTATCACTTAAATCAGCTTCTGTAACGCATGACTTGGAGGGTAGCTAACATAACACCAATTTTTTAAAAAGGCTATAGAGACGACTCTGGCAGTTACAGGATGGTAAGCCTAACTTCAATACCAGGCAAATTGATTGAAACTGTACTAAATAACAGTCAAACACATAGATGAACATGATATGTTGGGGTAGAGTCAGCATAGCTTTTGTAAAGGGAAATCATGCTTCATCAATTTATTAGCATTTTTTGAGGGTGTCGTCAAGTGTGTAGGCAAGGGTAATTCACCGGATATAATGTACTTGACCTCTCAGAAAGCCTTTGACAAAGTTCTTTACCAATGGCTCTTAAGCAAACTAAACGGTCGTGGTATAAGAGGAAAGATGCTCTTATGGAGCAGTAAATGGTTAAAAGATAGGAAACAAAGAGTAGGAATAAATGGTCAGGATCTGTACTGGGACCAGTACTGTTCAACATATTCATAAATTTTCTGGAAAAGGTGGTAAACAGTAGGGTGGCAAAGTTTGCAGATGATACAAAATTACTCAAGATAGCTAAGTGCAAAGCTGACTGCCAAGTTTTACAAAGGGATCTTACTAAACTGGGTGATTGGGCAACAAAATGGCAGATGAAATTTGACAAATGTGAAGTAGTGCACATTGGAAAAATAATCCCAACTGTACATACAAAATGATGGGGTCTAACTTTATCTGCAAACTCCAAGATCTTTTTTAAATGGGATCCTGGATAATTCTTTGAAACCATCTGCTCTATGTGCAGTGGCAGCCAAAAAAAAAAAAAAAAAAGCTGACAATCTTAGGAACCGTTAGGAAAAGGATAGATAATAAGTCAGAAAATTTCATAATGCCACTATTGAAATCTCTGGTACACCCACATGTTGAATACTGTTAGCAAGGTCCTGGGACAGCCCTTTTTTTGCATTATTCCAGCTACTTAGTGCCTGTCTACTGAGCCCCTGGATAATAGGGATAGGGACACTGGACTCTGTCAGGGAACCTGAAGGTATTTCCCCAAATTCCCATGCTTACCAAAAATTTCCCAACCTTACAAAAGCATGCATTTTATATTAAGGTATATTTTGCCAAGTTTGGTGATTTTAAAATGAAACTGCTTTAAACTATTCAAGTATACTTTGGTGATGTTTAGACATGGATATGATAAAAAGAAAATGTGAACATCTTTATAGATGATCTCATCTTTATTGTTTGTGTAAAATGCATGAATGTTAAACTGAGGAGACCAGTTTAGAAAATTAGAGGGTTTTGTACCTTGTTGATGGATTTTGCTTTAGCCCTAGATGCCAACAACTATAACCACACTGAGTGGATTAGGGGCCTTGTTTCTCCACAACTCTACAACCAGCTCCAGCGGCACCATTGCTGTAAAGAGGCCAGTAGCACATGGCCCCAGTGACCTCAAGCCATCTCAAGGACCTACCTTCTCTGGGCCTTTGGCACCCTCATAAGCAATATACCCACCAGGATCATCACTGGGAATAGAGGGGGCACATGCTGAAGGAAAGGCAGAAGGACCAAGGTGTGTATCAGGAAATGCAGAAAGACATCATCCTCAGACAGCAAACTCAGATGCTCCAAAGTATTATTGAGAAAAGCCTCTGAAGGCCTACACCACAGCAGCCATTACACTGCCTAGACAATATCCTCTTCATGAGGCCTAAGCCATCCATTCCTCCACTCAAGGCACGAGCATTCCCTGCAATAGTATCTCCTCCATTCAACCCCAGTAGGGGGAAAAAAGGAGAATTGCTATGACTTGCACCTACACTGACCTGAGATGCATCTCAAAGCAAAATGCACCTTGCATTTTGTTTTTTAATCTTTAATAGTCTGCTTACTACTTTTCAATAATTCTGTGTGGTGAAAACCAGGATTTATTTTGTCTTTAGAATAGGGTGGCCTGGCACTTCAAGAGCCAGGAGGCCTGGGGCTAGTCAGCCCTGTTCAATAAGCCCATATGTGCCATAATTTGCTGCCTCCAAGGCTAAGCAGAGAAGGACTAACTGGGGTCAGATAATAGCCTGATAAACACCTGGGCCTCATAAAATGCCAGAGAACTCAGTTTGGTAGAGGAACCACAGCCAGCAAGTTGGGTTACTATGAACAGGCCCTAAAGCAGGGTCAAGAAGAATCAGTGGAGTCAGAGCTCTATCCCAGAGCAGGAAAGACAGAAAGGTAACCCAGAAGGAGCTGAGAACTGAGCGCAGAGGGCAAGCTGAAGAGAAGCACAAGTGAGGAGGAGAACTTTTGATAGTTTGGACTTCCGTTAACCTGGAAGGGGACTGAACTGTGAGTGGGATCCAGCGAGAGGGCTGAGCCATATGAATCCCTGAGACTGAAAAGCCTGTTGAAGGAAAATTGAGGTGGGGAGCACCTCCAAAACCACACTCTGCTAAGATGGAGTGCTATAGGGCAGCTACACCTCTAACAATAGAGATGTAACCTTCCAAATCAATAGTCCCTCATCAGATTCATAAACGTTTATAATCATTCATAATCTGGACATATACTGTTTATTCACAAAGTAATACAAAACACAAAAAACAACATGGTCTAGGTGAGCTTGTAAGACCTCCCTCAGCTGTAATGTGCTTCAACAGGCTTTGGTAATTGCCCTTGTGCCAGACTTCTCAAAATTATCATTCTTTCCAATTCCTCCCTCTACCCTTCTGTAACACTTCCTTCTTGGCCTCGCAAATATTATGTAAAATATAACATGCAACAATAACAACGGGAACGTTTGGCTCAGATCCAGCGTAGTGCTAAACCATCTCCAATGGTCCTTTAATCTGCTAAACATATACTCCATGGTCATAGTGCACCGCTCAGGTTAAATCTTTCCTTGCTCCTGTCCCCGTGTATGGCTTTATGATGCAAAGAAAAGGGAAGGCTGGGTCCCCACATTGGAGGGGTTGCAGTGCCAATGTCCCTGCTAGTAGCTTTTTGAAAAGTCCTGTACTCCAAAAGATGCTCATTTCATACATCTTCCCTGGCTACCCAATGTTAATGTTAGTGAGATATCCTCAGTGATGCACCAAAGCTTGCATAACTGTGGAAAAGTCCCCCTTTTCTCTTTATGTTCTCAGAAGCAATGCCGCCACCAACACAGTTAGAGAAGCCCATTGCATCATACCCATCTCCTATTACCTGCATATTGCCCAAAGTCATAACCCAGTGCAGCACGACAGTTTTAATGGGCTTGCATATCTAGACGACTGCTCTGATTACAGACTTTCCAACATGGAATGGATTGCCTACCACCAATAGCAATGGTGTTGTAATCTTCCACAGCACAATCGCCACCCACTTCTCCACTGTCAAAGTAGTTCTCATTTTGGTATCCCTGTACCGGTGGCCTGAGGCAAGCTCAGCACACAACTCCAAGATTGTGGCCTTCTGCATCCAAAAGTTCTGTAGCCACTGCTGGTCCTCACAGATTTGCATTGTGATCTGATCTCACCACTTGAAACTTGTTTCCCGGGACCAGAAGCACTGCTGCACTGTGTACAGCTGCACCTAGTCACTTTCACTTACTGTCTTCATCGTCCATTCTTCCTCGGTTTTCTCCTATCCATTGCTGCATGGCCAGCTGCTGTGCTGGTAGCTCGACTTCCACAAAGAAGATGACAACTCAGGCACCGTGTCTCTAAAATGGACAGAACTCCACTGACCAGTTCATCATCCAGGCTTCTGACAGTGAGATGGCAGCCAGATTACGGAAGATCATATTATGGGATGTAACAAAGAATGTGAAAATTTTCTTTTTAAGCATGAGAAAAAGACTGAGAGATGGGGCAAAGGGAACTGCAGGAACTTGTCCCCAAATTCGCATGATTCCATGAGAGAACTGATACACTGCAAAAATTTCCCTGAAATTAGCAAACCAGACGGTGGTGCAGTATACTGGGATGCTTACCCACAGTGCCACCCATCTTTTGCTGATACAACCTGTCACTCAGAGAGTGCAATGCACTAGTAAGGTTGAAATGAACTCTAGCAAAATAGCTATGTCAACCACAGTTTGCAAGCACAAATGCTACAGGTACAACTTTCTAGTATAGAAGTTGCCCCAGTCATTAGGAGAAACAGAAATTTAGGGCAGATCAGGGACCTTTCCCCCCAGTCTGAAATGCAGCAGCAGAGGGTAGGATGGGGAACCATCAAGCCTCCACAGGTTAACAAGGCCAGATGGTACATGAACAGCGAGGATCGGTAATTACACAACAAAAATATATTTGATACCTGTGTTGTTCAGGAAATATGGGTTCACCTTTCCAACCGAGGAGTGGATATATTTTTGTTAACTATCTGGGAATTCCTCTGGGGAAGGAGGCAGCCCAGCTACTCTGATGGATGGCATCTCTAGCACAGGTATTCATTCTACAGAGGGTCCAATTCCCTGATAAATTGGAATTGGAATGGGATTTAGGGGAAGGCATCTCCTAAAGAAGCCAGGGAATAGAAGTGGAGCTACAGCAAGGAGACAACCCCCTTTTCCCAGCCCCTTAACCCTCATTCAGACCATGGGCAGAGGAGTCACAGCAGCAGGCTATGAACCAGCTGCAGAGAAGTAGGAGATTAATGGCAGCCTTCCACCTGGTGGAAACTATTAAGGAAGGAATCATGACCTGCACTGTGGGAGTTACTGTGGGATAGTTCCCAGATGAGTTCAGTTAATGAAGTTGCGGCCTAATTAAACCACTTTCCTTGTTTTTCTTCCCACATGTCAAGGGCAATAAGGGTGGCATGCTTAACGTTTTCTGAATCGCTGAACCATAAATATTGCTAAATTAAGTCCACTAAATTAGGGATAGTCACAAGTCACCGAGGCTGAGACCGTAAGCTCACATCCGTGTCAGGCTCAAGGAAGCTCTAGAGAACGTCAGCCTCTTTATGCAGTATAGCATAAAGAAAAAATTGCTCCGACTCTCTCTGCACATGAATAGTTTAAAGCAGTCACCCTAGTAATAAAGATCCTTGCCCTGCAAGGTGTTCTGCACAGACAGATCACTATGTTGGTCCCATTGACTTCTAGCGTCCTATGGAGATCCATGCAGAGCAGTTTTCAGGATCACAGTAGAAGATTTTGCAATTGTAATTGTTGCCATCTGTTATACCTGTGCAGCTCTATTGTTTCAGTGAGGTTACACAGGTGTAATTTAGGTAATAATTTTGAAAGCAGTGGAGTTGCACACATGGCCCTGCAATTGGAACAAGAAAACTTCTGTTGATGTATGAATCAGGAAAGAATCCAGTTTGCTATCCCAGAACTGTGTTTAATTTTGTAGAACTGACAGTAGTAAAACTTATTAAACTTTATTTTTTCCACTGACATTGTCAGATATAACTGAAAACTTGCAGGAAGCAGACTGGTAAATAAGTTATGCAAAAATGACATCTCAAATTGGAACCATGTTTTAGGAGAATAATTCTAAGTATACCATGCATTTTCCAGTGAACTATTCAACTCCTAAAGACCAGTTTCTTACTGGTCTCTTTAGCCATGGAAGAGAGGTTTCACGGTACATAACAGTTAAACTCCAGTACAAAAACAAAAGAAAGTACACCTCTACCCCAATATAACGCTGTCCTTGGGAGCCAAAAATCTTACTGCATTATAGGTGAAACCGCGTTATATCGAACTTGCTTTGATCTGCCAGAGTGCGCAGCCCTGCCCTCCTGGAGCACTGCTTTACCGCGTTATATCCGAATTCGTGTTCTATTGGGTCGTGTTATATCGGGGTAGAGGTGTATTAGAACAAAATGAAAAAAACAAGTTTTACAGACTTATTCTCAAACATACTGTAGTCTCTTCCCTGTTTTTAACTGTTTGGAGTTAAAAGAAGCAAATTCATTATATTGTTCTGAAAATACAATTCCAGCATATAATGGCTGTACAAAGTTGGTGTTCATTTGGCAGACCTGTTAAGTCTTCCAGAAATGATTGATAAACATATTTATTTGAATCCTTAATGTTCAGTAAAATTGCCCTAAACAAGTAGATGATAAATTGGATAACATACCTTTTCATATAACATCATCCATTTTTCACAATGATTAAATTAACTCATTTAAATGAATTCAGTGTGCATTTGTTTGTGTTTCTACATTGTTAAATTACAATGTTGTCATCTAAAATGTATGGCAAAATTAAGGCTCTTCAATGCAACTTACAAAAAATATAAACTTTTTGGGGACCTGTACATGATCTTGGCTTTGAATTTATCCCAATCCAGTAAAGGACTTTAAGACTACGCATAAATTGCACCAACTTCAGCAAGACTACTAAGGTGTTTAAAGTTAAGCATATGCTCAAGTGCTTTTGCTATATGGAGGCCTGAGTACTCGATACCTCTCAGGGTCAAGCTCTTTTATATCCTTGCTTGGTGTTAAAACTGACTGGAATATCTGAACTAAGGTTGTAAATGAAGGAATTGCCTGTCTAATCCCTTGCTTTGCCTGAATTCCTTTTCAGGACCCGCACTTGGTGAAGTATGTATTGTTACCCAAAGTACATTAAGGGTGCTATTGCCATTGGGTAGCGCTTAATTATTTAAGTCATAGATTTAAATCAGCAAGCAAGAAACCTTGATTTAAATAACCAATATTAATCATGTTTTGTATTTGTATATTTTAGTTACTTTCCTAAAGAGTGGTTGATTCTCATTGGTTGGTAACCATTAAAATTTGTTGATTTGCAACTAAATATAGTCTCTATACTAAATTTGAAGCTTCTTTTGTTAACCAGGGTGATACATTATTTATTTAAATAAATATATAGCTTAACGTACATTAACTCTCTTGATTTTTACATTTTGTGTTATGTTAGAAATGGTGAATTATGAATTTCTTATTTTACAGGACGATGATTAATTTTTTACTTGTGTTTTGTGTCATTTCATTTGGGTGAAAATTTAATTAAAATGTACAAAACCAACATTTAAAAAAAATTAAATTTATGTTAAATATGCTGGATTTATAAAAATGATTATCAAACATTTTTTGCATTTGAAACTAACTGTTATTAAACATAGGAAGTTTGTTTAATAAAGGATTGGGCCAAAAGAAATCTGATGAGGTTCAACAAGGACAAATTCAGAGTCCTGCAATTAGGATGGAAGAATCCCATGCACTGCTACAGACTAGGGACTGAGTGCCTAGGCAGAAGTTCTGCAGAAAAGGACCTGGGGATTACAGTGGATGAGAAACTGGATATGAGACATGTGCCCTTGTTGCCAAGAAGGCTAATGGCATTTTGGGCTGTATAAGTAGGAGCATTGCCAGCAGATCAAGGGACGTGATCATTCCCTTCTATTCGGCAATGGTGAGGCCTCATCTGGAGTACTGTGTCCAGTTTTGGGTCCCACACTACCAGAAGGATATGGAAAAATTGGAAAGAGTCCAGTGGAGGGCAACAAAAATGATTAGGGGGCTGGGGCGCATGATTTATGAGGAGAGGCTGAGGGAACTGGGATTATTTAGTCTGCAGAAGAGAAGAATGTGGGGGGATTTGATAGCTGCTTTCAACTACCTGAAAGGGGGTTCCAAAGAGGATGGATCTAGTCTGTTCTCAGTGGTAGCAGATGACAGAACAAGGAGTAATGGTCTGAAGTTGCAGTGGGGGAGGTTTAGGTTGGATATTAGGAAAAACTTTTTCACTAGGAGGATGATGAAGCACTGGAATGGGTTACCTAGGGAGGTGGTGGAATCTCCTTCCTTAGAGATTTTAAGGCCCGGCTGGACAAAGCCCTGGCTGAAATGATTTAGTTGGGGCCCTGCTTTGAGCATGGGGTTGGACTAGATGACTTCCTGAGGTTCCTTCCAACCCTGATATTCTTTGAAGTGTCTGTAGTTAGTGAATTGAACTGATGATTTCTGGTCACTGTCTTTCAAAATTTTAGAACTAACAGATCTCATCCCCTCACCCCTAGTTTTTAATCATAGATTTGAAGAGGAAACAAGCTGCTCTACTTTTTCTACTTCCAAATGATTTCTTAACTTTGAATGAACTAGTCACGGAATCAGACTGAAATCAAGAAACTCCTCTGCACCTGCAGAAGAAGCTGCTGCTGTCAAAAACTGGTTTAGCACTTCAACAAACTCTGGTTCCAAGTGTTTTGCCAGTGACTTCCACTAGTTGAGGGGTTTGACTTTTAAACTTGGTAGCACACGTGTACTGCTTAATATTATTTTTTGTATTTAATTTAAATGATTTTAACAGACTATAATAAGTTTAGACCTTAACATAGATTACCTATTTAAAATTCAATTTTAAGTTGACATATTAAAAAAAATAAACTTGTATTTTAATTTAAATTTTAAAAAAGTAAAAAAAAAAAATTAAAAAAAGAGAAAAATCTATTTTTATTCATTGCAAAGTTTAGATTTGGTTGCCCTTGGAGAGGTCATGTTTATTTCTATAAAAAAAAAATGAAAATCTTGCCATGATCCAATGCAGAAGTTCCCTGAAAAAAAAAAACAGTTGATGTGGTGAGGTCTTGCTAATGGTATTCCATTCAAACCGTTGTTATGAAGAGATTAAAGACAGCTTCCCTAACACCTTGCCTCAAACTTATCTCTGGCAGCTGATTCATCCAGAACAGTTGAGGACACTCATTTAGGCACCTGTAGCTGCAAAGGGTGTTGGGTTCCCAATTATATCTGTGTAGAACATAGGTCCCCAATGTGTCCCATCCTCTAGGGGGATGTGGAGGAACATCTGGGGGGCACGGAGGGGCATTGGTCTTCCTTGACCTGAGTGGGGCGAGAGAACCTCCCAGTCCCTCCGTGCCTCCCACCCCCAGCTCCTGGCCCTCCACCTGGCCCTGTCCCCAGCCTTGGCGTGGCTCCGCTCCTGGCTCGGGGCAAGACTGCGAGCGAAGCTGCACCTGGCCGCAGGCCTGGCTGGTGCCCCCACCGCAGGCCTGGCTGCAGCTCTGCTCCTGCCACAGTCTTGGCCCTGGCTGCAGCCCCGTTCCCGGCCCCAGACCTACCTCCAGCTGTAGTCCCAGCTTCTGCCCCCTTACCTCTGTCCATGCCCCTCCCCCCTCACCCCCTGTGTCCCCAGAGCCACGTCCTGGATCCGGGGAAGGGGATGGAGGAGTGCGGACAGGGGTAAGGGGTGGCATAACCCTCAAAAATTTGGGGACAGCTGGTGTAGAAGCTTCATTATTGAGCAGAACCCATCATCAACATGGAAGCATGTCCTCTGGAATGGTGGCTGAAGCATATAAATACCTTTGTAATGCCAGCTACAAAAGTGCCATGTGAATGACTGTTCTCGCTTTCAGGTGACGCTGTAAATGAGAAGCGGGCAGTATTATCTCCCATAAATGTAAACAGACTTGTTTGTTTTAGCACTTGGCTGAACAAGAAGTAGGACTGAGTGGACTTGTAGGCTGTAAAGTTTTACATTGTTTTATTTTTGACTGCAGTTATGTAAAAAATAATAATTCTACATTTGTAAGTGCATTTTCACAATAGATTGCACTACAGTACTTGTATGAGGTGAACTGAAAAATACTATTTCTTTTGTTTCTCTTTTTCACAGTGCAAATATTTGTAATAAACAACAAGATAAAGTGAGCACTGTATATATTTGTATTCTGTGTTGTAATTGAAATCAATATATTTGAAAATGTAGAAAACTATTTAAATTATATAACAGTGCAATTCAAACTGCAATTAATCATATTTTTAATCCTTTGATACCCCTAATTTAGAATGCCCTAAAAATAAGAAAATTTGAGCTAGTATGACTTGTGTTGTGTGTGGGAGGTTAGTGCAACTCAAAATTGTCTGCATGGAAGGCTGCAATATTACCATATAGGTCAAGTGTTTGAGTCTTCTGAAGCAATGTTATTGTTCAGAAAGGAAACAGTAAGTAAATTAGTAATTTTTTTTATTTTCAGAGAACTTTAATAATAATTGTGACAATACCCCCGATTTGCAAAAAGGGGAAGGGGAGAAATTAGTTACCTGCATTGCTGTTTTTGGAATCAATTTTGTGGAGACTAGTGTCAAATCTTAGAGAGTACTTGTTCAGTATTCTGGCAGTAATAAATAAAATAAAAGCTACAGTGAAGTACAGAATGAAAATAGATTTTTAAGAATTTCTAATTTAACTTATTGGCATACATCTGCTTGTCCTTTCTGTTAATTTTTTCCCAACCTTCTTCCTTAACTCTGCTCACACCACCAAAAACATTGTCCATGTCTTAGTCATTTTGGCTCCTCGCTAGAGCAACCTTCTTTTCTCTGACCCTCTGCCTCCCTCCTGCCTACTGAAAGTACTGCTGCCAAAATCGCTTTCCACAAAGACCAGATTCCTCACCTTGAAATTCTTCATTGGCTCTTTCCTCCTCTTGTATCGCATCACTATTCTTTGTCATTACCTTGAAGACCCAGTTTGTCTTCAATAGTATCTCTGTTCTCATAGTTTGCCAAGGGAGAAAAGCTTTTGGAGAAAGCTTTTTCACCTGTTGGCATCATTACTGTAAGCCCCTTAGTAGTAGGGGCTTATTTGATGCTCATAAAGAGCAATATGCACCTATGGGGCTATATACGTAATTAGAACAACTCGAAACACGTCAGATTCAAAGGATGTGTTTTGAGGATGTTGAAGGCAGGAATGTAAAAATTAGGCTGTAACTAACTTTTTGGGTTCAATTTAAAACAGATCCTGCAAGAGGGCCTTTGTGCATGGCTCCTCTTGCAGTATCTGGGCCTAAATTATGGAGTCACTGTCATTGGATCCAAACATATCAAGTGTACAAAAAGACAAGCTGGGGTATTTTATAAAGATCTTTTTATAATATTCCTTTATTTTTAACACTTTACAAAATTATGTACAGTATAAAGTATGTACGATCCTGTACACATTCTGCAACCATGAGGTTAGAACTTAGTGTTGGGATAAAATGTGCATTAAAATATTCACTAGAATATTTTTCCTCCTAAGGTAAGCCTGTTTGAGATGCATACTATTCACACTATTACTTTCAAACTACCAAACTGAATTTGATTACTGACATTGCCTGCGTGCTACTTTTGCATGTTTCATGTTCATACTATATGTGATTGTTTATTTTTGTGTTTCTGCTGATTGATCTAAGGCCACACGAGAAAAAGATAATTAGCCTCACTGTGGAATATAGCCATCAGTAAATGAGATACATAAAATACTCACTAAACAAAAAAACTTACTGTGACTTTTTCATTATATGATAGGAATAAAAGACAGAAAAGAACATCAAGCATGGTACTTGAAAATATCAAAGCTGGCACTGGCTTTGGCAATTATCCATTCAAAGCCTCCAGAAAAAAGCAGCAAAGAATACACAGAACATCTTGCTAAAATTATTTCTGGACAGGATTCTAAATGGAGATCAAAAGTTGAAGCATTAGAAGCTGAAGTCCTTAGATTACGTCAGGAGCTTCTTTTGAACAAGATCTGTCCAAGATTCTGCTTGGAAAATAGTAAGTCTCTGAAGTTGTTTTTGAATAACATCTAACACTGCACTAACATTTGAAAGACAAAATATCAGAATAAAAGAAGAACAGGAGTACTTGTGGCACCTTAGAGACTAACAAATTTATTAGAGCATAAGCTTTCGTGGACTACGGCCCACTTCTTCGGATGCATCGAAAGCTTATGCTCTAATAAATTTGTTAGTCTCTAAGGTGCCACAAGTACTCCTGTTCTTCTTTTTGCGGATACAGACTAACACGGCTGCTACTCTGAAACCTGTCAAAATATCAGAATGTTTTTGCTTAGCAGTAGTATTTTTTTATGCATAGGTAAGATATATCCTGTCTTAAATACAGGAATCTTTATTGTTTTTTTCCAAAAAGTGTACAGTGGCGAGACACTAGTTTCAGTTATAACAGGAATTAATGTAAACATTTTGAGATTTACTCAGAGTTAATAAAAAAACAACAACTTTATTCACAGTAGAAAATAAAATACCAAAGGATTTGGCTGTCAATCTTCAGTCTGTTGTTGCTGTCTACAGCATATTGGATAATTTCAGAAGATATCATGACAAGACTTTTTAAATTTTCACAGCATAGCCTACTAGTTGTAATTGAATGGGAACATTAAATGTATCATATTTAAATTTGGAACTCTATCTTATGAACTTAGTTTTCTATCTCTAACCACATTAAACAGAGCATTTGGGCCTAATATGTAATATATTGATCTATGTGAAAAAAATGATGGAGGATAATATCTTAATCATTTTCTAATTTGTATCTTAAGTCTAATAAGTTCTGAGACCAGAAGTTGTAACTGGTTGGTGGGGAGGAAGACTGAGTTGCAAGGTGCTGCAGGCTTTAGTGCAATATGCTGGTAGATCTCTGTGCACCTGTCTGTGATTTGGCTCACAGGACAATCTGTTTTAAAAACAAAATGTCGTCAAGTTTTATGTAGTGGCATGATTTTTTTCACACCAGTGTTTTAGTTTAACTTTTGTCTATGGAAGGAGTTTCTTTCCCCTAATTTTTGAAATGGGGAGGAGGCGAGGAGGCAATTTTATACTGTTCATCTCTCTTCCGCATTCAGTGTTATTTTGTGGTCTCCATTCTGGCAGTTTCTGGACTTTGTCCCCTTTTTTGTATATCTCTGCTTCCCTTCTTGGTATATTCCCAGCCTCCTTTCTCCATACCCCCATCCCATAAGGGAGCCTGCTTTAGCCCGGCTGTGCCACGGGGCTGGGAATCCTGCCCTCCCCTGACCTAAAGAGTTTGACTCTTCAGGTCGGGGAGGGCAAATTCCATCACTTACTACCATCAGAGGATCTATGGATGGTTTCTTTGTGGGGTTTCATGCCTTGTTAAAGTGTTTCTAAAAGCCATCAAGCCCTGCATACAGTCCATGAAATTGTTTCACCTTGGAAATTCAGCCTAATATTCAAAACACTGTACCACTGTTCAATGGCCACTCTTTCTTTAGAATTGCTTTAATTCAAAGTGGCACTCCTAGTTGTGATTACCTGAGCCAGGCAAGAAATGAGCTAGCTGCCTCTTGTAATTTTCCATTTGTTACCTTTTATCCTAACAGTTTTGAGAACTGTGCCAAGCTTCATTTCATGGAAGAATTCAGGTTTCATATTAATCAAGAGGTTTTTCCCCTTTCTTGTGCTCAAACCTGAAATATGACAAAGACGGGATTTCTGGCAATTTTCCAGGGAAAAGGACACAAAACATTCAGGTCAGCTGACTGTCTCTTTGGTTTGGAGAAGCACAAAAGACAAAGTGGATACATTTAGCTATCCTCTGAGGCAGGTTTTCTTACCCATCATTAATAAGAGCTCATCAAATCAAGGATCATGTTGCTTCTTGGCAAAAAAGTGAGTCAGTCTCTGTAGCAGAGATTTGAAAAGCTCGCACCTGGTATTCCAGCTCAAAAGGCAGTGCTAATCTTAAAATGGACAGAAAATTGCAGATTGGCTCCAATCGTTCTAGTATACATCTGGTGAATGGAGTATTAGAGGGTAGATGATGTTGCCTTGGCTGATACAGCTTTAGATTAATGCATTTGAAGGGCTGTAATTCAGTTAGCCAACATGTATCTTAGCAAAAGTCATCAAGGGGTACATTCCCCCCACCCGCATCTTCTAATTTGGTTCATTTTACTAATCAGAGTCAATTGATATGAATTACTGGAGATACCATCCCTGATAGACATTTATCTAACCTACTCTTAAATATCTCCAGAGATGGAGATTCCACAACTTCCCTAGGCAGTTTATTCCGGTGTTTAACCACCCTGACAGTTAGGAACTTTTTCCTAATGTCCAACCTAAACCTCCCTTGTTGCAGTTTAAGCCCATTGCTTCTTTTTCTGTCCTTAGAGGCTAAGGTGAACAAGTTTTCTCCCTCCTCCTTATGACACCCTTTTAGATACCTGAAAACTGCTATCATGTCCCCTCTCAGTCTTCTCTTTTCCAAACTAAACAAACCCAGTTCTTTCAGCCTTCCTTCATAGGTCATGTTCTCAAGACCTTTAATCATTCTTGTTGCCCTTCTCTGGACCCTCTCCAATTTCTCCACATCTTTCTTGAAATGCGGTGCCCAGAACACAATACTCCAGTGGAGGCCTAAACAGCGCAGAGTAGAGCAGAAGAATGACTTCTCGTGTCTTGCTCACAACACACCTGTTAATGCATTCCAGAATCATGTTTGCTTTTTTTGCAACAGCATCAGACTGTTGACTCATATTTAGCTTGTGGTCCACTATAACCCCTAGATCCCTTTCTGCCGTACTCCTTCCTAGACAGTCTCTTCCCATTCTGTATGTGTGAAACTGATTTTTTCTTCCTAAGTGGAGCACTTTGCATTTGTCTTTGTTAAACTTCATCCTGTTTAACTCAGACCATTTCTCCAATTTGTCCAGATCATTTTGAATTATAACCCTGTCCTCCAAAGTAGTTGCAATCCCTCCCAGTTTGGTATCATCCGCAAACTTAATAAGCGTACTTTCTATGCCAATATCTAAGTCGTTAATGAAGATATTGAACAGAGCCGGTTCCAAAACAGACTCCTGTGGAACCCCACTTGTTATGCCTTTCCAGCAGGATTGGGAACCAGTAATAACAACTCTTTGAGTAGGGTTATCCAGCCAGTTATGCACCCACCTTATAGTAGCCCCATCTAAATTGTATTTGTCCAGTTTATCAATAAGAAGATCATGCGAGACCGTATCAAATGCCTTACTAAAGTCTAGGTATACCACATCCACAGCTTCTCCCTTATCCACAAGGCTCCTTATCCTATCAAAGAAAGCTATCAGATTGTTTTGACATGATTTGTTCTTTATAAATCCACGCTGGCTATTCCCTGTCACCTTACCACCTTCCAAGTGTTTGCAGATGATTTCCTTAATTACTTGCTCCATTATCTTCCCTGGCACAGAAGTTAAACTAACTGGTCTGTAGTTTCCTGGGTTGTTTTTATTTCCCTTTTTATAGATGGGCACTATATTTGCCCTTTTCCAGTCTTCTGGAATCTCTCCCGTCTCCCATGATTTTCCAAAGATAATAGCTAGAGGCTCAGATACCTCCTCTATTAGCTCCTTGAGTATTCTAGGATGCATTTCATCAGGCCCTGGTGATTTGCAGGCATCTAACTTTTCTAAGTGATTTTTAATTTGTTCTTTTTTTATTTTATCTGCTAAACTTACCCCCTTCCAATTAGCATTCACTAGGTTAGGCATTCCTTCAGACTTCTCGGTGAAGACCGAAGCAAAGAAGTCATTAAGCATCTCTGCCATTTCCAAGTTTCCTGTTACTGTTTCTCCCTCTTCACTGAGCAGTGGGCCTACCCTGTCTTTTGGTCTTCCTCTTGCTTCTAATGTATTGATAAAGTCTTCTTGTTTCCCTTTATTCCCATAGCTAGTTTGAGCTCATTTTGTGCCTTTGCCTTTCTAATCTTGCCCCTGCATTCCTGTGTTGTTTGCCTATATTCATTCTTTGTAATCTGTCCTAGTTTCCATTTTTTATATGACTCCTTTTTATTTTTTAGCTCATGCAAGATCTCATGGTTAAGCCAAGGTGGTCTTTTGCCACATTTTCTATCTTTCCTAACCAGCGGAATAGCTTGCTTTTGGGCCTTTAATAGTGTGCCTTTGAAAAACTGCCAACTCTCCTCAGTAGTTTTTGCCCTCAGTCTTGATTCCCATGGGACCTTACCTATCAGCTCCCTGAGCTTACCAAAATCCACCTTCCTGAAGTCCATTGTCTCTATTTTGCTTTGCTCCCTTCTACCCTTCCTTAGAATTTCAAACTCTGATTTCATGATCACTTTCACCCAAGCTGCCTTCTACTTTCGAATTCTCAATGAGTTCCTCCCTATTTGTTAAAATCAAGTCTAAAACAGCTTCCCCCCAGTAGCTTTTTCAACCTTCTGAAATAAAAAGTTGTCTGCAATGCAGTCCAAGAATTTGTTGGATAGTCTGTGCCCCGCTGTGTTATTTTCCCAACATATATTTGGATAGTTGAAGTCCCCCATCACTACCAAATCTTGGGCTTTGGATGATTTTGTTAATTGTTTAAAAAAAGCCTCATCCACCTGGTTAGGTGGCCTGTAGTAGACTCCTAGCATGACATCACCCTTGTTTTTTACCCCTTTTAGCCTAACCCAGAGACTCTCAACACTTCCGTCTCCTATGTCCATCTCCACCTCAGTCCAAGTGTGTACATTTTTAATATATAAGGCAACACCTCCTCTCTTTTTCCCCTGTCTATCCTTCCTGAGCAAGCTGTACGCATCCACACCAACATTCCAATCATGTGTATTATCCCACCAAGTTTCAATGATGCCAACAATGTCATAGTTGTATTTATTTATTAGCACTTCCAGTTCTTCCTGCTTATTACCCATACCTCTCGCATTTGTATATAGGCATCTAAGATACTGGTTCGATCTTGGCTCCCAGTTTTGCCCTGACCCTCCTTTCTCTCTGCCATTATAGCCCACACTCCCTCTTGTTTCCAACCCATCTCCCATGTTCCCCACTTATCTGTGGGCTTTGCTCACCTGTCCCCGTTGAACCTAGTTTAAAGCCCTCCTCACTAGGTTAGCCAGTCTGTGTCCAAATAGGGTCTTTCCCCTCCTTGAAAGGTGAACGCCATCTCTGCCTAGCAGTCCTTCCTCGAATAGCATCCCGTGGTCAAGGAAGCCAAAGCCCTCCTGGCGACACCATCTTCGCAGCCGGGCATTCACCTCCATGATACATCTGTCTCTGCCCGGGCCCCTACCTTTGACAGGAAGAATCGAAGGGAATACCACCTGCGCTCCAAACTCCTTCACCCGTACTCCCAGAGCCCTGTAGTCACTCTTGATCCGCTCAGTGTCACACCTCGCAATATCATTTGTGCCCACATGGATGAGTAGCATGGGGTAGTAGTCAGAGGGCTGGATAATCCTCAACAATGCCTCCGTAACATTTTGGATACGGGCCCCCGGCAGGCAGCATGCCTCCCGAGATGAAATGTCAGGGCAACAGATGGGCGCCTCCGTCCCCTCAGCAGAGAGTCTCCGACCACCACTACCCTATGTTTCCTATTTGCAGTGGTGGCAGCAGACCTCCCAGCCTTAGAGGTACGAGGCTTCTCCTCCTTTACTGTAGGGGGTGATTTCTTCTCTCCTCTATCAAGAAGAGCATAATGGTTACCTATTACCACGGTGGGAGGGTTCAGAGCAGGGATGGAGCACTGCCTGCCGCCAGAAGTAACCAGCTGCCAGTGTCCACCCTGAGCCATCTCCTCCTCCACCAGTGGTGTATCAGCAGTCCTGTGTACTGGGACAACTACCTCAGCTGTCTCCACATGGACACTGTCCAGGAATTGCTCGTAGATTCGGATGCTCCTCAACCTAGCCACCTCCTCCTGTAGCTCTCCCACCTGCTGCCTGAGAGATTCCACCAGCAGGCACCTTTCACATTGGATGGTTCCCCCAGCCTGGATATCAGTAAGTGGAAATTGCAAGTTACAGTCTCTGCAAAACCACACCAGGATCTGGGTAGAAGCATCCATGCTCAGGCGCTCTGTCTGGCTGCAGGCGCAGGTGGAGGAGACAGAAGCAGTGCTGGCACAGGTGTTACAGGTCTTCCTAACCATTGTAGCCTCCCTCTCAAACTCCCCTGTCTGCAGCCCCCTGTCCGCTGAAAGGGTTGTTTAATCAAGAAGTTTTGAATGTAGTTGGTTTATAGGTTTTAAGGGGAATAAAGGGAAAACAGATAGAACCAAGGGACCCTCGCCCCCTTCCCGCTTCCCTTCCCAACTCCCTTGTGAAACTCTCTGTTAGCCCCTGTTCGCAAAAGTGATACATTACTCCAGTCTGCTTTCAGCTTGGGGGCAGAACAAGAAAGAAACCAGATAGGATTAGGGAAAAACTGACTTCAGGGCAAGCAGCCCCTGCTTTTCCCACTTCCAGTAGGGGAGTGAAGCCAGATGGACAGTGCATCAGATGGAGAGCTTTTTGCTTTTAAGCTTTACCATACCATTTTAGATGTGTGCTCTCCCCTGCCCCCTGGTCTCGCTCCAGAATCATGGTAGCAATAGTACTGTCTTTAGGAAAGAAGGAAATTCACTTATCTCTTCCTGGACAAACTCTTTGATTTGTGCTCTGATTAGTGAGAGCGAAAGCAAGCACACGGAGTGGGATGGTTCCTGGAATATCTTGGATTTAGGACAGACCCACACACATGATGCCAGGGAAGCCAATCACAGGCTTGGGCTGAGGATGAACACACTATTGCTGATTTTCCTGTTTTTGTTTTGTTTTGTTTTTCTTTTGTTTTTGTGAGAGATGGGATTTAAGAGGGGACAGGCACTCTTCTTGTGATGTTGCGAGAAGCTTCAGCTCCCTCTTGAAGTTCATCCATGCGGGAAGTGTCTGTCCCTTCACTTGCAGCACTTGCAGGAGGTGAGAGGGGGAGGAGGTAGCAGAGAGCTCAGCAGCACAACACAGTGCTGCTCCCCCACGCCTCTCTTCTTCGCCTCCTCTCTCCTCACTGCAACACCCACCTTGGGAAGGAGGGATGGGTCAAGCTCCACTGTAGCTCCCCCAGGCTGGTTGGGGGAAGGGGGGCTGCAAAGAACCCCAGGGGCTGTAGAAGAAGTGTAAGTGATGATGGGGGGTGCAAAACTGATGGGGGGTTGGGAGGCCTGGCAAATGTGGGCCTGGGTGCGGCATTGTTATGGGTGGTGGGGAGTTGTGGGAGCTGGAGGACAGACAGTTGGTATGATAGGTAATTGTGGGGGTGGAATTGAAGTGGGAACTAGGAGAACAGGATTGGTTTGGGGGCAGGATTAATTGCTGGGCAAGGGGTGGGCAGAAGTATTTTTTTCGTAGAAATCCCAACATTAAATGCTTCCATAGGGCGGGCATTGACCTTATTCCAATTTTGCAAGGAGAGAGAGCATGGCCTTTGAACCTCATTCTGCTCCTAGCAGCACTACCCAGCACTACCTCTTCAAGCATATGCTTCCATTCTCTCTCACGCTCGTACGCACGCGTTCTGCAGCTGGATTTTATAGTTACCAGATCTTAGTGTTGCTTGGTCAGTTTCAGTGGCCAACTGAAACTGCACAAGAGGGAGAGGAGGAGCTGTGTCTTTGTTGGACACAATGGAAGCTCCGATGTTGATGAAGAACAAATCCAAAGTTCCCTGGCAATACACCCTTCTTTTATAGTAATAAGTTCCCATACAAGTCTATGGACTTTGCTGCGTCACATCGGAGCTGTTAATCACAAAGTAGTCAAGACTGCTCCCAATCAGCATTTTATTGGGTTGTTACTGGGAGTATCCATAGCGGTTTCTTATCTTGTCCCTCTGGCTCCACTCTTTATCTTGTCCTTGGGGCGTATGCCTTGTTTTAGGGTCGTCAATCTGCCATTCGGGTGATTCTGATAATAAGGTTGGTGCCTCTGAACTTCTCCACTCTCCTCTCGACCATTTGGCCCATTAGTACTGGCGCCTCCTGTCTCTTTCTCTGTTAGCATGCCATACGCAAAACAGTAAATAATTTCAAAAGCAAGAATTACAGCCATAACACTTCTATCCTTCTAAAAACGATCATTAACAAGTAAAGCAAAGAATAAAACCAAAACAATTTCTTCTTACTAATTCAAAGTTAGCAAAACGGAGTACAATTTACACGAGACAAGTTCTCCCCATTAGGCTTTTGGCCTACACAATGCCATTTCTTTTCTTTTGGTAGAACTCATCTTCATATCTTAATGTCTAGGTTTAAACGTATATCTGCCTAGTTTCGGATGTTGTTCTGTAAAAGGTGATCCTGCTTCTCACACTGAAGGTAAACTGCTATGAAAATCTCACTGTAACAGACTTGTGGTGCTTAGCATAAAGAAGGATAGGAAAACATACCTGTGCTTATCTAAAAAATCCCTTTTTTCAAGTAATAAGACCTGGCTCACCCTGCAGATATGTGGATCATCCAGAATAGAGAGAGAAATTGACATCCAAAGATTTGGGTTGTGCGTTGTTAAGTGGGATTTACCAGGCTCTGCTGTAGGAGAAATTGTTGGGCTCTTTCCTCAAAGTATTATTTATCAGAATCTGTCATTTTAGGAAAGTGAATTTGAATTATTCTGACTTTGAGACTTGGGCAAATACCAAACAACGAGTGTGTGCAGAATTAGAATTTGGGAATTCTGAATGCCTGATTCATGCTCATTTCTCCGAGTCTGTTCCTAAATGGGAAATCTGTAGTACAACCAGTTTTCTTGAATTGCAGCCCTGTGTTTTTTAATCAGAAAATACTGTCCTTTCTTTAATTTTTTTGTAAAGGTCCACTGAAGTGTATAAGCAAATGCTAGAGTACTTGGTGTAAAACATCTCTAAAGAGAAAATATGTTGCTTGCTCAATATAGGGAATCTTGCAAGCATTTACCATCTGCAGAACTATTCTGAAATAATACATAGAGGATGTAAATAGGTCCTGGGAGCAATAAGGTCTATGAAAGCAGATCTTGTTTCCAAGGGACCATAAGTGCCATAACCATATTAGTGTGCTAAACAGATACAAGTTCTTGAAGTTGTGAAGGAGGGTGTTTTTTTGCAAACCCAGTAGCTTAGCTTTTAATGAATGCAATAGTTACCGAAAAAGTAATGTGGTAGAGAGAGGCTTACATAATAAGCCAGTAAAAAAAAAAAAAAGCCACAAAAACAAATAGTTGAAAGGGTGGAAAAATGAAGTGAATAAACCTGATTCATCATTCATGAAAGTCTACCTACCAATATTTCAGTCACTGAAGACTTAATGAAGGGTAGCAGGGATGCCTCAATGTGAAGAGAGAGACAGCAATAAAAAATAAATAAAAAAATTCTGGTTTTGGGTGTGCGGTTCCCCTCTCTTCTCTGAATGTATTGACTAGTGATTTCATGTTTGATTCACAAAGTGGGTATTAATAATTTGGATCTGTTTTTGTTCCTAAGTGGGTTTTTTTATTATTAGTTTCATTGTGTTTTATTAGATCTGATCCTTGCTGGCAACCATTTGATTTTCAGAAGTTGAGCTAAATTAGAGGCTCCCAAACTGCGGTTCATGGAGCCCAAGATGGTGGTAACAGTGCTAGATATCATGTGGTGCTGGATCTTCCTCCTCCTTTCCAGCATTACCAACCAAAAATATATTCCTAACAGCTAAACAACTGTTGTAATTGCCACAGGGATGATATGCTAAACATTGAAATTAAAGTATTTTATGATTGGGGACCCTTCTCTGATCAGCTATGATATTTACAGATCTAAAGCCTTTCACTTCTTACAACAGAGTTCCATCTCATCCCAGCTTTTAAAAAAAAGTTACTTAAGAGATGTAAAGCTTAATTTAAAAAAGCCCAACTTTATTTCAAAAAATCATTTAATGTTCCTAAGTGACAACATTGTACTTACCTATCATACCTTTTACAAAATCCAAGCATTTACAAGCATGGATATGTGTCTAAGTACATAAATATAAAATTTTCAAAACCACCTACGTTCCATTTTATCAACTATGGGATTTAAGCCATCGAAGGTCAATGGGATTTAGGCTCATTCTTAAGGTGCTTTTGAAAATTTTAGCATAAACAAATTGCCCATATAATAAATGTAAACACATTTGTATCAAGTAAAAAAGAATGGACATTTCAGCCCAGCCCAGCAATCTTAACTCTGACCCTGTATTTTTAAAAAAAAAAATATTTGTTATCTTGATTTTGGTATCAAAATATTTTCAAAGTTAAGTGACAAATGTTAATTGATAAATATATACTGATATTTTAAGATTGCTGATGAAAGAATAGTATTTATTTTGGGGCAGAGCTAAAGTTTGCACACTTTTTTTAATTATCAAGGGAAAAAAGTGTGAGACTCTGTGTGTTTTTATATTCACACTATTCATCAGTCTGGAAATGTGCTGCTCTTGAGTATCCACATTTGTAAGCATTTATGGAGACTGGTCATCATGGGATAGAAGTGTTGGTTCCCAAATGATCAGGAACTGAGTCATGTACTCTGTCTCCCAGTGATAAGAGCAGCTCAGTGTACATGCTCTGCCTGTTCTTTGGAGTGGGGAGGGGGATGGCCTCAAACTTGGTTCTGGCAGACCATATCTCGTCTTTTTCCTTCGGTATCTCTTTTGTTCCTCGTCCTTGCACCCCTCACCATTCTGCTGACCTCAGCAGGGGATTTCTTTTGCCTCGGTCTTCTCAGACAAGATCATGCTCTGTCCTGGGGCCGGTTTTGTTCAATATCTTCATTAATGATCTGGACGATGGGATAGATTGCACCCTCAGCAAGTTTGTGGATGATACTAAGCTGCGGGGAGAGGTAGATACACTGGAGGGTAGGGATAGGGTCCAGAGTGACCTAGACAAATTGGAGGATTATCCTGGACCCCTGCCCTCTCTCACATGTGAGACACATCATGGAGGATAGGTCCATCAGTGGCTATTAGCCAGGATGGGTAGTGATGTTGTCCCTAGCTTCTGTTTGCCAGAAGCTGGGAATGGGTGACAGGATGGATCGCTTGATGATTACTTCTTCATTCCCTCTTAGGCACCTGGCATTGGCCACTGTCAGAAGACAGGATACTTTGGTCTGACCCAGTATGGCCATTCTTATGTTCTTGAGACAGCATAATATCATGGTCATCAGTGTCCAGTGTTGCAGAGGGGTCCAGGAGGATGAGGATGGATGTCTGTCTTCTATCCGTTGACAGGAGGAGATCATGCATCAGTGTCACTAAGGTTTTTTTGATTCTGTGTCCTGGCCTGAAAACAGATTCAGGTGTATGTAGAATGTTCACTTCAGTTAGAAGAGCCTGATGTAGCCATTTGCTAGCTTCTCTACAATCTTGCTCAGGAATGGGAGGTTTGACATTGGGCAGTAGTTGGCTAGGATTGATGTACCCAGGGCATTTTTCTTCAGTGTTGATTAGGCTATTGTGTGTTTGAAAGAGAAAAGGAAAATTCCTGCTCTGGATGAGGTTGTTGGCTATTTGAGGCCTGGTCTGCACTCAAAAATTAGGTAGACATAGCTTTGTTGGTCAGCTGTATGAAAAATCTATACCCCTGATTGACGTACCTTTGCTGACCAAACCCCCCAGTAAGATGCAGCTATGTTGATGGACGAATGCTTCCATCAGCATAGCTACTGTTGCTCAAGAAGGTGGTGTTCCTACCCCAGTGGGAAAAACCATTATGTCAATGTGGGCTGCATTTACTCTGTGGGATTATGCCAGCATTGCTGTGGAAATTTAGCTATGCCGGTGTAGTCTCGGTAGTGTAGACATACCCTCAGTTATTTGTTCCTGACTCTTGTTCTAGTGCATAGGAAGTACATGGCATCAGAGACTAGTACTATAGAGTGTTTTTTAAATGCACAAAGTAAAGTGGGAAAAAAACCCTGAGAAACGTTCTCTAACCTTTTTTTTCAGTTCTCGTATTTAGGTGTTACTTATAACAACTGTAGATAACACATTTCTGTCCAAAATGTTCTTTGACTTTTTTCCCCCCCAAATTGAATGTTTCTCTTTAAAGGTTAATTGTGATCAGTTAACACATTTTTAACCAGTTGAATCTAGATTAGCTTCTAAATTGTTTAAGAACATATTATTTAAAGCATGTTAATACATTCTAGAATGGTACAGTAATGCAAATAAATAGTAGTAATAATCCATTTTCCAGGCATAGACAAAACCCAAGAATTCTTTTTTTTTCTAACAGCACCCATAACGTGATACCTGCTCGTAGATTCATACTCGTAAGCTGTCCTCCATTGCATAGTGTGGAAGAGAGTAGAACATTCCTGTGTTTTCCTGTTAAAAGCATAATTTGATTTGCTTGACTGACAAAGTAAATAGGTCACTCTCAGGGATATTTGACAAATTAAAAATTGGAAAGAGATTACTTAGTAGATACAATTGTTAATTAACTTTAAAATTTACAAAAATACTATTCTTTAAGCGGAAAAAGAGTGAAAAAGGTAATGGAAGATGGGAAATGGCATACGATCCTTTCCTTTGGAACTGATAGGAGTGCAAGTCCTATTGTACAACCAATTTAATTTACTATATGAAGTCTTTGAACCATCAAAATATTTAAAATCGGATTAAAACTGCTACTCCTAAATTGCTCAAAGGATTTTATCAGAGATACAGATTGGGCTATCTATTTAATGCAGAATCTCAATAAGCATTGTTTTCAGACATTTCTAACTTTATTAAAATGTGTTTTATATTCCATTAGTATTAAAATTGATGACTGGAAAACAACCTATACTGTATTATTCATTTTTTGTACTTAAGATTTATGTTAAAAACATTGGATTAGATATGGTACATTCTTTGGGAAAGTATCTCAGAAATATAAATATAACTTTCATGTTTGTATTTCAGGAAACCCAGATGCCTTTACTGAAATTCTGCTGGATCAGGAACATATAAACCCTATAATAAATTGCTCAAGTCAGCTAGAAGATTCTGGGTGTGATGTATCTAGTGACTGTGTATTTGATACTGTAGACATATCACATAACTTTGGGCACTCTGAGCACAGTTGTAACACTTCATCTTGTACGTTTAATTCTGAAATACTTCCTATATTGAATACCCATTGTACTAACAAGGAAAAAACTCTGGCTGCTCACATGCAGTTCTTGCAACATCTCCTTGAACTGAGAAATCTGACAGAAGCAGGAGATCTGAAAACAGTCTTTACAAAGCTTGAAAGCGACTGCTCCACAATATCAGATTCTGTCTCTCGATTGCTTGATGGCCTGCTTACTTTTTACAAGAATCCTAAATTTCCTGTCTCAAATTTTCTGACAGAAGCAGTTTCTGTTTTGATCAATTTAATAACTGATGCTAATTTATCTAATCATGTTCTGAAAATGTGTTTTGAGAAGCTAGAAGAATTTAAGAAAAACCTAGTTCAGATTATTTTAAGCAACAGCAATATCAATAGGGTAAGTGAAATAACTTCCAACCTCACTATCTACGTTAGCATGAAATCCAAATATACAGTTTACAATAATAGTATTGTTAGTTAGAAATAAAATATTATGCCTCCTTGGAACTTTCAACAGAGACTAAGAAAAAGTAAATATGTAAAAAAGAGAGCATGTTGTAGCACTCGTCTTGTTTAAGAATAGGATTTCAGTGAATATCAGCATTTGAAAATCTTTTATCTGAATGTATGCAAAGTTCTCCTCCAGCCCCAAATTTAGGGTTTATCCTCCAACTAGCCAGTTATATGCAGATCAAAACAAATTTGTGGAAACCAGAATAAATACTGTTTTTTTTGCTTTGCTGCATGAGGCGATTTTATAGTTTGACACAGGCTACTAAAAATGTCCAATGATTTTTTTTCTTTTGCCTGCATTAAAGATGTGGGGTCAGATCCTCAGCTGGTGTAAATCTGCATACTTGCATTGAAGTCTGTGGAATTATACTGACTCACATTATCTGGGGATCCAGTCTCCTGAAGCTTGAAAATAATATTTAAAAATAAAACACAGGAATTAAGAAAGGAACATAGGAATTGAATGCCAACTATTATGAGAGTAAAGAGGAGTGCATACTTTACCTTTTGTATACCATACATCATTTTATATTTCTCTATCATGCTATTTTTGATTAGTTGTCTGTGTTACCTCAGAATTTGACATTCTTGTGTGAACCCCAGAACTTGACAGTACTGTTGTCAGCCATTTTGTATGTTCAACCACTGCCAGCTAAAAACCAAATACCACAGAGTGAAAAATAATCTTAGGTCTTTGTAAGACCAGGTCAAAAAGTTGCATACTTTCGTTTTGCTAATGAAATTTTTTTGTTAATTTTGTGTTTTATTTTTTATTTAAAAAATAAATAACCTTAATTTTAAATACTCCTAACATATTATTATAATTATTATAACTAAAATGCTAAAACATTTTAAAATAATAAATGTATTAAATATAACCAATAAAATTACTATACTAAAATCACTATAAATTATATATTTTGTATTAATATTAACTATAAAATAAATAATTTGCTTTAAAACAGTCCAAAAAAACATTTCTTCAAGCAAAAAACTAACATCTAAATTCCCCATCAGCTAAACTAAAAAAAGCCCCTAAAAGCCTGGCTAATAATCACTCAAAACCATCTCAAACTATAAATAACTATATCTAAAATATCCTAAACCTATTGCACACCTGTGTGTGTGCATGTGTATAATGCTTAAAATCTAATAAATAACTTTAAATAAAAGCACACTTGCTTATATCACATATCAAACAAATAAGCTATGCATCTTAATAATTTATTCCTAACACTGCCTAAAAAAAAGCAATTAAATTACCACGGCTTTAAATTCTAAAAAAACCCAAGTAACAATCTCTTCCAAATTAAATAGTCCCTGTCTTTCTCCATGTGGAGGTTTTTCCAGTGCCTGCTCTTGAACTTTCCATTTCTGCTCTGTTTTCTTGAGTAATGAGAACTGAACACAATATGTAGAATTTAAGTATTTTAAGTACATACAAAAATCCACTTCAATATAAAAGAAAGGGGAAGGGTCTAAATATTGTACAGTATGTCTTACTGAGGGGAAAAGTGTTCAGCAGAACTACTCATGTGCAGAAGTCTTTCCATGATCAGAGTCTTAAATGTCTAATTTCAACACATTCTCATAATTGGATTTCTTTGTTGTGTTCTGTTCAGCATCCCATCTATTTATTAGCTAGTCAGTAGTTTGGAAGGGCTTGAGAATTCCAACTATTCTATACTTGTGCCATAAGGAGTAGAGCAGCATAGACCTGACTACAGTAACTCCTCACTTAACGTTGTAGTTATGTTCCTGAAAAATGCGACTTTAAGCAAAACAATCTTAAGCGAATCCAATTTCCCCATAAGAATTAATGTAAATGGGAGGGTTAGGTTCCAGGTAAAAAAAATTTCGCCAGACAAAAGACATTATATGCGGTTTGACCCCTACTCCTAGGCCTGCAGAATCCTCCCCGTGCAAGCTTTGCGGGTTTGGGCTCAGCATGGGAGCCAGGCAGAGCAGGCAAGCGACAGCATATAGGAAGTGACACTGTGCTGCATCCTTCCCCAGCACTGATGGAGATGTGTCTGCTAGTCTCTGAGCAGCAGATCACACAAATGCCTGCTCTAGTTAGTCACTGAACGTGCCCCCACCCCCAGGGTGCTGGGGAAACCAGTCGTCTCCTAAGGGAACCAATCTGCCAGGTTGCATGGTACGCTCGGGACACACAACGCAGAGGCACTAGGCCTCTAGATCTCTGCACAGCTGGAGAGAGCCATAGGCTTCTGGGGCTACAGGCACTGACTTTTCAAACTACCGGGGGGTGTTTGACCCCTGGCTCTGCCCCAGACCCTGCCCTCATCCCACCCCTTCCCTCAAGGCCTCTCCCCGCCTCTTCCTGCCCAGTTCCGCCCCTGAGCACGCCATATCCTCGCTCCTCTCCCAGCCTCCCTGCATGCCATGAAACAGCTGATTGTGGGAGGCGCGAAGAGGGAGAGGGGAGGCGCTGATCTGCGGGGCCCACCAGCAGGAGCTGGTGGTGGTTGTGGAGGGTGTTAGAACATTGCACAACTTTAAACGAGCATGTTCTCCAATAGAACAGCAATTTAATAATGAAACAACTTTAACTGGGACGACTTTAAGTGAGGAATTACTGTACACTGAGCCTTTCCTAAAGCAGGTGACTTCTCTTTTCTTTGCTCCTGGTCCCTCCGCTCTCGACTTTTGATGCAGAGTGAAGTTCTTGGAATATTGTACTTCTGAGCAGAGGAGCCAACAGCAAAGATAATGAGAGTAGTTTAAAGAGATGGGAGAAGAGCAGATGTCGAGTGGTTTTCAAGGGCTTCTTGAGGATCGATTGTATCTAGAGTTTCCCTACTTGGAGGTGGGTGGGTGAGGAGAACAAGTGGACTTTTATAGAAAAAAAACAAAACTGAAGAAATGATACATCACAACAGCACACCAAAAAACCAAAAACAACCTGTGGAAACTAGGTGGAGTTTGTTTATGAATAGAATCACGAGGGTATGGTAGGGAATCCAGGAAGAGGGATTCATTGTTGGGATGGGGAGGAAGAAGAGAGAAGGAACCATGGCTCGGGTGGGAGGTGGAGTTAGCATATTTTACATAGGAAGAAAGCTGGGTGTGAGATTGGAAGCAGTGTTTCCCGTTGGGCAAACCCAGAAAGAAGGTTCATGAGTTCCAAGTCAGCTTCATCTCTACTATTTAACTACTGGTACATTGAAATAGACAACTTTTTGCCAAATTACAAATGATCTACGCTCTATAGTATATTAATAGAACTCATTACTGCATTCAAGTAGTTTGAGTGAACATCTGTTTAAACATATATTAATTAGTTAACCATGCTGTAGTAATTGCTAAGTTTCTGAAAAACTATTTAAATTGATATAGTTAATACCAGTAATGGTGTTTTAGTGATACTTTAAGTAGAAAAAATTGAACAGTTTATTTTTAGTTTCAGTTTCAGCCTCAGCGTTGAAAAAAAAATTAAGTAGAATGGAGTGTAGAATTTTTAATAGAAGTTGTATGACTAATATGTCTTTTATCCAATATCACCCAGGGACATTTTTGCTTAGCTTTTAATTATCGCTATTTACCCAAACAGTGATTGAAATATGGAGGGTATTGATTTAAAACAAGATAGCTAATGTGTAGCAAACTGGCAGCTGGTGAAAATTCAGATCACTTAAACACCTTCAGAATAAAGTAGAAACTTTTTTTAATGTCTAATCTTAATGTTCGTGAGGATGACTTTGAAAACGCGAACCCAGTACAAACCAATGCAGCATTCTCTCTTTGACGTTGCAGACAGCCTGAAATAATAGTTGTAAAAGGTGTGAACTTTCCATTAATTTCAACAGAGAATAACTGAAACCTAGCGATGAGTGATGGCAATTTAGAGTCACACTTAGCTATTTCACTGATGATCATGATGTTAGGAGTATCCAGCCATTCTTATTCAAGTGCTAGTCCCTACATGTGATCTACTGTGGGTATGAATGCACTCCATGCACCCAGAGTGCCACAGAATCCAAAGACCTGCTTCAGAAATTTGGTCCATCTGGCTGTGGATTATATTAATTGTAACTGCTTAGAGCACCAAAGGATCTCAGCAGTTTACAAACAGTGACTTAAATACTTTAAAAAATTGCTGAGTGGTGGGGAAGAAATATCCCCATAGTATAGATAGGGAGAAAAAAAATGAGGCAGAGACATTTGATATAACTTACAAGAATCTCATTGCTTGAGTTATTTATCACTAGGTTGGACAAAGCACTAGAAAAATATATTGTAGGAACCGATAAGACCACTTATTCAAGTTAGGCACTTCAAATACAAAATTTTGGTCTGAAATTCTAAATTCACATTTAAAGAAAAACTTGCTTGTTCTTCAGGATGAGGGAGATAGAATTAAGGAAAATACTTCTAATTTTAAAATATAAAACCTCTTTGTCTTGTAAAACTCTAAAATAAAAGAAGACAGTAGCTACTTCCATTTCCTTTTTCTTTGGCAAATAGTTCATAGGTGCATAATTTTCAGAGAGATGAACAGATTTTTTTTGAAGGTGTCTAGATCAATTCCCAGAGAATCCATGTAACTGTAAAGTTGGTAATCTGAAGGGTTACTTTGTCTTTTTCCACCGAAGATGTTTACAAATTCCTTAAAATCTGTTTGGATTGGCATTAGTCTCCTCTAGGTAAACTTCTTAAGTCTTTGTGTCCTCCCTGACCTTCTCAGTGATTACAGTCTATGGTGAGTTGTGCTTCAAGGGGTTTGCTTGCCTTCTGGTTTGAAGGCAATTGTGGTGTTTGTTTAATTTTGTTTGGTGGTGTTTTTATTTCTTCCATTTTAAGACAAGGGACAGTATCCCACAAAACTGTAGGAAGTTTTGAAAATTGAGTAATTCTATTCCATGCAGTTCATTTTCAGGATTACATTAGTTCTGTAGTGGAGCTGTTTTTTTGCTGTGCCTCATATCTGGCTATTGCCAAAACCTATCCCTAAGGACACTTTTTAATTTTTTTTTTTAAATTAGGCCACAATGTAATTGCATGTTAAATACAGTAACTGTTTAGTTTTTATTAGTTTTTAAGTGTTTATGAAGTTGGAATATGCTTATAGTTAATTAAGATTCAGTGAAACTATAGTTAAAAATATCAAATTGTCTGTCTATATAAACTGACATTTAAATGACGTTTTTCTTTGGGGTTAGAGAACTACTTCACAGTGGAATTATTTTACAGTATTTATTTTAAAAAATTTGATAACTGGAAAACAGTTTTTTGTGATAATTTCAGCCTACTCAAGTATGGTAGGTTAGCATCATTTCACTGACATAAAATAGTATATATAGTCAGGTCCACCTCATAGAAGTTAGTGGGCAGCAAAGGCTTTTATTAGCTACATCATCTGCTATGCTTTGGTAGTAGTCGATTATAGAATAGTACATAATTACAAAAGGAGCTCTGTATCTACTTCCCTTTTTATGTCTCCTCATAATTAGAATTGAAAATAGCAGATGTCATTCAAAAACAACAAGGAAAGTCCAACATCATAAAAAAATCCTTTTTCGAACATACACCAGACATAAACTGAGGATTTTACCATTTAACTATTGGGTGCAATTATAGGCGACAATCCGCTTGCTGTAAATGTCTCCACTCTGCCTTCGACAGTTCTGAACCATGTAAATAATTGAACAATCATTTAGCTTACAATGAAACCTACTGTTTCCAAATTATTGTTGAAGGAAGAAACTCACTCCCATGCCACAAGTCTGTCACATCAGTTACTTCTCAATGATGGCATAAATAATTAATAATTATGGGAATTCCCTGGTGCTTGGAATCTGACTTGGAAGTCCACTGTTCATAATAGATGTATTGGCAACACTGAATTCACCTTTTTAAATAAGCATGATTGATAGGGCACTTAAAGTAGTACTTAAACAAAGCTAACTCAGAAATCCATTGAGGAATAACAGAAGACACGTGGTGAAGTATATCACCATGCTCTGCTGAATGAATTATTATTATTATTATTATTATTATTATTTTTTTTTGGAGGCTGATGGTAGCTGCAAGATTGTGGGTGGGGGAGACAGTCCAAAGAGGTACCAGAATGCTTCTCACTCCCTTCATTGTTCCTATGAATAGGATTTGCAATACCTATTTCCCCTCCCTTGGACTCCATAAGTAAGGTCCAAATAGCCTGGCTCTATTGATTTGCAGGACCTGCTGTAAGATGTATTTATTTATTCCACACATTGGTAGGGGAAATTGTTTGACTGTGCCTGAGGTTTTTATGAAAGCAGAGTTTTGCAGGAGTCTTGGAGTTGAGCTGTGTAGGTTGTATAGTTAAATATTTATTATTTATCTTGTTTCTATAATTTGTTGAACACACAGTCTCAGGTGCCTTCTTAAACTTACTATAAATTCTCTGCACATGGCAAAATAATTCGCCTTTTCTCTACACTGTCTAGAGGATTTATTGTTTCATCTGGATGTTCAGAAATTTTGGAAAGATGGATTGTCATGGGGCCCTGCTGTCCTCTAGGTTTTTAAATTAGGGAGCCTTCTATATTAATGGGTGACTTGGCTTGTAGGTCTAGAGTTTATCAGGAAAGAATGTCCATAAAATCCAGCATACAGTTCTTCATTTTCAGAGTTGCTGTAAATTGTGTTTTTGGTTTTAACGTGACCTATCTTCTAGCTTGCTACATTTTTGTTAAAGTTCTTCCTCCCTGCAAAGAAGGAATGTAAGAAATGTTTTTTCCTTATAACACCGTTGTCTTCTCCAGTGCTTTGTTCTACATCTCTTTGTTGGTTTGAAGAGCGATGACAGTCTCTTTAAAATCAGACAGTGATAGTCATCTCTATTAACCCCCTGTTGTTTGAAGAGGAGAATTTTTGCTCTCAGGAGCTTTACCTCTTCGTGGGTTGCCTACAAACACACACACAGTTGCAAGGGAAGGGTGAACAGATATGCTATTTATTGTTTTGCTAAGTAAATGGGTTTGGGAAAAATCGGAAACTTTTCAAGTTGGGGAGACATTTGATCCCCACCTGCAGAATGGGTTATCTAGTTACCTTTTGCAACTGCCCAGCAAAAATTATTGTTTCTAAAATATACAGTGTTTCATGAGACAACAGCAGTTCAGTAGAGATTCATTTTACGTAAGTGTGAGTCATGAATTTCAATTGTAGGGTGTGTTGCACATTCATAAAATCCAAGAGTTGCTTTTTGCCAGTAAGTTATGGGGAAATATCTCATACGTAGACTATATGTCACAGCAACAGAATAATTTCAGGATAAGGTAAAGACTATTATGGATTTTACAGTGAGCCAACTAATAGAATCGCTTTCCTAAATTTGCAAAATGCTTGCTGGAGTGCTATAAAAGAAGGTTAAAACCTATATGTAATTATGTCAGAAAGCTTCTCCAAAAAAGATTTGTAATACTCTATAAAAGCATGAATCAATATTTCAAAATAAGTATGGGGGTAAACGTTATCAAGAAAATATTATGAAATGTGAACAAGCAACATAAATGGAACTCAAAAGTGAATTCTGTATTATTCATCACATTTTAATTCTAGATAATGTAAATTAACACCATAGGGAAATGTAATAAAAGTATTGTCTTAACTATCTTTTCTGCTCAGCTTTAAAGTAGATGGGCTGTATGCAAGATTTTAATACAATCTAGCATGTGATTGATAATGGGTTTAACAGGAATGCAGATACAAGAATGGCAAGCATGGGATTAATGTCTTTATAACTAAAGGGCTTGACAACAGGGTAGCCTGAATACTTTGGGAAACATCATCATGTTGAAATATAGCATAATGAAAAACATAAAACAGAATTTTGGATAACTCAAGAACAAGCAACTAAATTATGAATTGTGTGTGTGTGTTTTATATATAAAAATACACCTTAAAGTAGTCAAAAACAGTGCCTAAAGATCAGGAATCTGTGTCATATTCAGGTATAATTATATGCATCACCAAGGATTAAGATTTTCAAATAAAGAGAAATCATAATTTTATATAGATAGCTTTATTATGTTACACAATAACTAAATTAGCTATAGGTGACACTAAATTTCTGTATACAATTGTAACCTGCTGTCTGTGTTGTCAGCAGTCACATTGACATTACCTGACTCATCAATGTACAAGAGCCTCCCTATTCAGGGACAGATAATATTTAAAAATAGATTAAGGTTATCCTGTTTCTCCAGTTCCTTTCAAGTCCAGTAGAACTTTAGAGTTATGAATACCAGAGTCACAAACTGACTGGTCAACCACACACCTCATTTGTAACAGGAAGTACATAATCAGGCAGCAGCAGAGACCAAAAAAGCCCAACTAAACAAAAAAAACAAAACAAAAAAAACCCCAAATACAGTACAATACTGTGTGAAATATGAACTACTAAAAAGATACAGGGAAAGTTTTTTTTTTTTTTTTAAAGATTTGACAAGGTAAGGAACCTTTCTCTGCTTGTTTCATTTAAATTAAGATTCTTAAAAGCAGCGTTTTTCTCATAGTAAAGTTTCAAAGCTGTATTAAATCAATGTTCAATTGTAAACTTTTGAAAAAAACATAACATTTTGTTCAGAGTTACAAACATTTCAGACTTACGAACCACCTCCATTCCCAAGGTATTTGTAACTCTAAGGTTCTACTGTATACAGCTAGTGGGCTTCAGTTCTTCTTTGAGTGATGGTCTCCACTGTGGGGTTATGCATGCGCACCATGCATGTGGAGCTGGAGAATTTGAAAATCATGTATGTTAGTCTGTGCATGCACCCTGGCTCACCTCGTGCCACTGACCGACGGGATAAACAGCGGAGCAGACCAACTACCTCTCCAGTTTCTTCTCACTGTTGTCCAGGTCAGAACAGGCTTCGTCTTCATCTCTTAAGATAAGATTTAGCTTTGTAAATAGTTTTAGCATTGTATACAGTTTATAGTTTTAGTGTTTTCATCATTTTAGTATTGGATTAATCTTTGGGGGAACAATCCCCCATACCTTTTGTGGGTACTATGGAAGCAGAGAAAGAACTGACAGGAAGGAACTGTCGTGCATTGCAGTTCCTTCCTGTCAGTTCTTTCTCTGCTTCCACAGTACTGTATGATGCCCTACACTCCAGGCTTCAAACTCTGTGTTTCCTGCCCATGATCCACCAATGCTGCCTACACTGCCTCAGAGAAGCCCACATTGTAGTGAGGTGCAGTATCTGCTGCTCATTCCCCAGCTGTACTCAAGAAGGGCTGGAACTCTGTCTCCAAAACCACCTCATGAACAAAGCCATGAGACTTTAATTGGACCCAGGCCAAGGAACCCTCCTTCCCTATGCATTGGCCTGACACAGGAAGGAATGAGCCTCCTGCTGCTAAGTCTGACACTGGTGCCAGAGAATCGATTCCCATAGACTCCCTGGTGGGATTTTCTCCGGAAGCACTAGTACACATGAAACTAAGTCTTACTTGAAATGCATTTTGATACTTTCGGATTAATCTTTGAGCAAACCCAGTACCTCAGCCCAAGAAGACTTAGGTTGGTCCTGCTTTGAGCATGGGGTTGGACTAGATGACCTTCTTAGGTCTCTTCCAACCCTAATCTTCTTCTATGATTCTATGATAAGTCCCAGAGGCTTGACAAGAAAGCCCAAAAACATCAGGCTCCATTGGTACCGGAACATGATCCATTGGTACGGTCATCCTTGGCCCTTCCTAAACCTTGGGATTCATCGGCGTTGACAAAAGACTGTTCACACCCTATCCATGGCACCGCCTTTGACAGCACCCTTTCCAGCTCCACTGGTCTGGGCACAGACAACCACTCTTACTCCAGGGGGAGCCGGGCCTCATGCTTCCCCACAGGATATCTCTTCATTCCTGGTTCTGAATTCCTTTCCAGGGATGTCATAACACCACCTGGTTGGAGAAATTTATTGTCCATTCCTTTCTTGAAATACAACTTCCCTCCAATGGCACTGGCGGTTCTGCCTCTAGAACATGAATCAGCTTTCTCCTCACTGGGAGACTTCAATCAAGAGGAGCATAAGTTTTGTTACCTTACGTATTCTCTGCCACCCAAAAGACTTACATCACTGTGAGACCAACATCCACATTTAGCTTGGCGCTGCTGGCACCCCATGCCATGTGGGCCTCTGCGTCCCCCTTTGACCCTTCCTGCTGGCCACATTGGGGGCCCTGAAACCAGAGTCAGTCAGGTTAGCTAGAGTCACCTTTCCCATTGAAAAAGGCACTCAGACGCCTCCTCCCCCGTTCCTTCCAAATAGGAAGACCAAGATGCACTGGATCTAGCGGCTCTTCCGGAAACAGCAAAACTGCCATCTTCATCTCTGGATGAGGTGGTAACCCTTATGTCTCCCTCTCCCCTGCCATCTGTTCAGGCAGTTCCAGGATCATTTTTGTAGAATTGCTGGTGAACTTCAGATTCCTCTTTGAAGAGGCTCAGGAATCCAAGCACAAACTCTTAGACATCCTCCAGGCAAACTAGCGCTCCCCATTAATGAGGCTATAATGGAGCCAGCTAGGGCTGTGTGGCACAGATCAGCTACCTGTGCTCCATTATAGCCTTATGTGGACTCCCTGTTAGACCGAGGAGTGATAGAATGTGTCCCTCCTCAATACCAAGGGAGTGGATTTTACTTGGCTTACTTCCTTATACCCGAAAAGAAGGGCAGATGAAGACCAATTCTCAACCTCAACCACTTCATTTTAAACTCAAGTTTTGTATGGTCATCCTGGCCTTTATAATACCATTCCTAGAAAAGAACATGGTTTATAGCTCTCAACATGAAGGACGCATACTTCCATGTCAATATTCATCCTGCTCTCAGATGCTTCCTCAGATATGTGGTGGGCTCTGACTATTTTCAGTACAGAGCACTCCCTTTTGGGATAGCGACCACCTCCAGAGTCTTCACCAAAGTATTAGCAATAGTGTCAGCTCACTCCAGATGCCTTGGTCTCTCTCTTCTTCCCCTACCTTGACTATTGGCTCCTTGTTGCCATGTGACACCAGGAGGCCCATGTGTCAACTCTAATGATGCTACACCTCCTTTCTTCCCTGAGGATCAGTATAAACGCCAGAAAAACTGTTCTCGCACCCACACTATCTCTGGACTTTATCATGGCCACCCTGGATTCAGTCACTGCAAGAGCTTACTTGCCCACAGACAGGTTTCAGACCATGAGCTACATTATAGCCCAGATCACAAACAATCCTTGAGTACCAGTCAGGACATGCCTATCTCTCCTAGGTCATATGGCCTCATGCACTCATGTCATGCCAGTTGCAAAACTCCACCTTCGTTGCCTTCAAGCGTGGCTCCAGTTGGTATGTTCTGTGAACCACCACCCCATGAGCTTCCTGATAACAATCCTTGCCAAGATGGTTTCTTCCCTACTGTGGTGGATGAATCCTTAACAGATATGCGTGGGTAACCCTTTCTCCCCCACTCCTCTCCAGACAGGACCATTACCACACACCCATTTCTTTTCAGTTGGAGAGCCCACATGGACAGCCAGAAAACACAGGGCACCTGGATGCCCCGAGAGTCCAGAATGCACATCAATATTTTAGAGTTACGAGCAGTCTGGAAGGCACGCGAAGCTTTCTTCCATTCATCGATGCTCACCACTGATACTGTTGGAGAGCATCATGATCATCTTCTATATCAACAAGCAGGCGGAATGAATCCTGTTTCCCTGTGTGCGACTGCGGTCAGCTTGTGGAACTGGTGCATCAGCAACCAACTCACACTATCTTCCCAGGAAATTAAATACGCTCAGGGAGTCTCTCAGCAGACATATTGCTGTCAACCATGAGCAAGAACTCCATGACTTTGTGCTGCACAACATCTTCAGTCTATGGGGAACCCAAACCAGAGATCTGTTCACCTCTCTAGCAAACTGAAAATGGATCATATACTGCTCCAGAGGAGTTCTAGGTCGCTGCTCTCAAAGGGATGCTACACTTCTTTCTTGGTCAGATAACCTGAACTGTGCATTCCCTCCATTACTGCTTCTGCCATGAATTCTAAACAAAATCTGGTAGGACAGGGCACGGGTTATATTGATTACTCTCTACTGGCCCCAACAATTTTGGTTCCCAAATCATCTGTGCATGTCATGCTGAGTACCAATCATCCTCCTGACGTTTCCTGAGCTTCTGATACAGTGGAACAGTAAGATAAATCAGCCTGATCTGCATTCGCTTCACCTCAGGGCTTGATTTTTGGATGGACACCGTCCTTAGAATGCTCATGTTCTGCATACTTTCCAACTGTAGGAAAGATTCCCCAAGACGATATTACCTGGCTCAGTGGAAATGTTTTTCTTCTTAAGCACATCAAAAGAATGTTCTTCCAGAAAATACAGATATCCCTCTCATTTTAGAGTGGAAGCCGTGTTAGTATGTATCAGCAAAAACAATGAGGAGTCCTTTAAGTGCAACAAGGACTCCTCGTTGTTTTTCCTCTCATTTTAGACTGTATCCTTTTCTCTAAAGATGTCAGGCCTATCCATCAGCTCCTTATAAGTCCACCTGGCAGCAGTCAGTGTGTACCATCCTCCTTCTCGGGGCACTCGGTCTTTGTTCACCCACTGACCTCAAGATTTTGGAAGGGCCTAATCAGAACTTTCTTGCCTATTCACAAACCTAGCCCTCAGTAGGACTTGAACCTTATTCTCTCTGCACTCACAAGGCCACCCTTTGAACTCCTAGCTTCCTGCTCCATGTCCCTTCTCTCCAGGAAGGTCACGTTTCATGTAGCCATAATCTCAGCCACAAGGTTGGTGAGCTTGGAGAGATGATGGCAGATCCTCCTTACACTGTATTCCATAAAAATAAGGTTTCATTATGTTTACACCCCATAGGTGTTTCAGAAATTCACTTGAACCAATCCACTTACTTGTATTCTTCCCTAAACAGCATGCTTCCTTACGGGAACAGAGACTCCTTGCCCTCAGTGTCCGGTGAGCCTTGGCATTTTATTTACACAGAACAAAACCAATCAGGAAGTCCCCAAGACTGTTCATTGCTATAACAGAAAGAATCAGGGGACAAGCACTCTCCACCCAAAGGATCTCCAAATGGTTCTCTGGCTGCACTCTACTCTATCAACTATTGAACCTCGCCCCACACCCATGGAGTAAGAGATTATTCCGTGAGAGCACAAGCAGCGACTATGGCATTGCTTCAGGAGGTGTATCCCTCCTTGAGATCTGTAAAGCAGCCACATGGGCTCTGCTCATATGTTTACGAGACACTGTGTGCCGTAGTCTACAACTCCTCTGCTGATGCCTCCTTTGTAATGACTGTCTTTCATTTAGCCCTACTGTCTACCTGCTCACACTCTGCTTCTGCTTACGTACTGCTTGTCCGTCACCCACAGTGGAATATAATAAGGGCCATCACCCGAATAAGAAGAGGTTACTTACTTGTAATTGGAGGTTCTTCGAAATGCATGGTCTCTATCTGTATCCCACTGCCCACCCTCCTTCCCCTCTGCTTCGGAGCATCTCTGATTCACAGTGGAAAAGGAACTGGAGAGGCAGTCGGTCCACCACACCCTTTGTTCCCTGTATTGGAGGCTTGAGGTAAGCCAGGGTGCATGCATGGACCAACGGACACTATTTTCAAATTCTCCGACTCCGGATGCATGGTGCGCGTGCATAACCCCACAGTGGGATAGATAGAGATAGGGACCACACATCTCAAAGAACCTCCAGTTACAGGTAAGTAACCTTCTCTTTCCTTGAATTAATTGAGAACCAAGGGGATTTACGATTGAGAAGCAGCACATTTTGACTGGTTTTAGAACATCAGTTATATGACAGAACAACAGTTATGTCATAGGAATATTGAGTGGTCTTGCCAGACTTGTGATCTAGTATGAGAGAGGTAATGGCTGAGTCTGCTAATTGTTAAATTCAGTTAAATTTTCTAAGCAATCTCCTTTAGAGAGAGCTATTCAAGTCAAATAGTAATCGTTTATGAAAAACACCACAGTCTAAAAACAATCACCAAATCCAGTGAAGTAGTCCAGAGGATGACCTAAACAGACAAATGGATGGGTTAGAATTTTAAGCACAAGCCTTGTCTCATTGCACCCTCTCTTGCCTTCCCTTCTTCTGGCTGATATGTCCCATACTTCAGGACTACGGTGGTCGTGGTGGGAGGACGTAGAAGAGAGCCCTGACTGTTGACCATGGAGCAGCTGCCAATCTCTCCCTCTATGAAGCCTGCAGTGGCTCAGGGCTACTCCTTGCCAGCAGTGTCAGCCCAGCACTGTCTCCTAGTGCAGCAGTGTATATTTTGCTGCATTTTGGTATGTTTTATTCAAAGCACTGCAAAATGGTAACAAAGGCCACACCATCAACAGGTAGTCCTGGGGGAGAATAAAATATTGTGTTTAGAAAAGATGAAGAGAAGGAGCTTTAAAGGAAGCATTACAAGAAGGAGCTTTAAAAAGGGGGAGGGAGAGAGGTCTTGAGATGAATGTTACAGTGATGAAGAATATGAGCAAAATGGAGTAAAGTATGCCAAGGAGTTGAAGCTTAGAAGAGAAATAGCATAATATTTAAAATGACAATAGAAGAGTGAGTTATAGTAAGAAGATAATGAGAAAATTAAAGGAAGCAGGTGGCAAGGTGGAGGCTAATAAAAGAATAATGGTAGGAAAGAATAGTTACAATGAATACCTTCCCTGTAAGAGTGAGAATTTTAAAATGACAACGCAAATGAATCGAAATGAGTGAAGTGGAGAAAACAAAAAAAAGATTAATCGAAAAGTAAATGTTAAAATTAGTGTTTAGGAATACCAACATAGCTAGTCATTCAGGTGCTGCGTCTCCAAGGAGTTAATGGTGTATATCAGTCAAACATACAAGTATGCACACAATTCCTTAGTTTCTGATGTAGTGCACTTGTTTTTGGATAACCATGCAGAGTTGAAACATGAATTGTGCTAGTACTCAGAGTATTTGCCTTTATGAAACTTGTTACTGGTTAGTATTTCTGAGTTTCAGATAACTCCTTTTCAGAAAGAGGTGTCTTAACACAGTCTAATCAAACTAATTCTAAAATGAATAATTCATATCTTGGGATTTTTCCTGTGGTAAAGAACTACCAAGAAGTCCAAAGTCCAATAACTTTTTTGCCAGTAGATTTAAAAACAAACAAACAAACAAAAGCTAATAGATTCCTAACAGCATAGGTTTTATTGTATCCAACCATTAATCCAGCCCAAGAACAGACTGAACGGATTCTTGTTTCTTTTACTGTATATTTTTGTGAGCTCAGTGTATTTTATATTTTTGTTACTAATAAAAGACATGTAATATTTTGAATTTTACAGTATATCAATTTGAATATTTAAGGACAAATTCATTTTGCCATTATTTCCAGACAGAACTAAAAGATGATCCATGAATTGACCACTGAGAGATGAAATTTTATGTATGTTCACTGTTTGTGGATAACTTTATTATTTAGCCAATACTGTTTGCATTTGTAGCCGTATTGGTTCCAGAATATTAGAGAGACTAAGTGGGTGACATAGTATCTTTTTCTGGACCAACTTCTGTTGGTGAAAGCTTGTCTCTCTCACCAAAAGAAGCTGGTTCAATAAAAGATACTGCTTCACCCCTCTGGTCTCTCTTACTTAGACAATGTAAGGTTAGCCTGAATGCAATTAATGATGAAGCTGCCTTGTAAATACTCAAACGTCCTCCTGTACCAGTTCAGGCAAGTGGGTTTACTGCATCTCTATCAGCTGGTAGAGACATTAATAAATATGTAAAAGGCTCAATATTTACAATTTGCATCATGCACTTATTTGTAGAACTGAATATTCTTATTATTATCTCTAGCAAATGGAGGCAATTCTGTGCTGGGAAGCTAGATTTAAATATAATTCAAGTTTCATGATTAATCCAAGCTTATGCAATTTTATCATAACTGGCACCCTGGGATACAAATTATTATTCATTTGAGTCTCTTTCAAAGAGGTAGGGATTCATTGGCACATTGGTATCATCCAGTATAGCAATACAAGTGATCCATCTAGTTCAATAGTGTTTCTGACTGTGAATTATACTAGATACTTCAGTGGATTTTGCAAGAAAACAAATTCACTCCATAATGAACAGGCAGAATGCTCTGCCTAAAATAGAAGCTTTTTCCCAACTCCAAGGAAATAGTGGTTGGATTTTTTCCTAAAGTGATTTCCATAGGTTAATTGTGATGTTAAAAATACATTTTAAAAAATTTCCTTTTCCGTTTTAAATTTGTTGGATGTCTCCTGGCTTTAGTATTGTAAGAGGTGAAAAGAAGTGTCTGATTGACTTTCTCAAGACCTATACCTCTATCATGTCATCTCTTGTCGCCTTTCTCATTTAAATAGTTCTAACCTTCGTATACCTTTCATATATGCAAGTTTTTCCAAACATAGAATCATAGAATATAAGGTTGGAAGGGACTTCAGGGGGTCATCTACTCCAACCCCATGCTCAATGCAGGACCAATCCCCAACTAAATCATCCCAGCCAGGGCTTTGTCAAACCCGACCTTAAAAACCTCTAAGGAAGGAGATTCCACCACCTCCCTACGTAACCCATTCCAATGCTTCACCACCCTCCTAGTGAAAAAGATTTTCCTAATATCAAACCTAAACCTCCCCCACTGCAACTTCAGACCATTACTCCTTGTTCTGTCATGTGGTACCACTGAGAACAGTCTAGATCCATCCTCTTTGGAACCCCCTTTCAGGTAGTTGAAAGCAGCTATCAAATCCCCCCTCATTCTTCTCTTCTGCAGACTAAACAATCCCAGGTCCCTCAGCCTCTCCTCATAAGTCATGTGCTCCAGCCCCCTAATCATTTTTGTTGCCCTCCGCTAGACTCTTTCCAATTTTTCCACATCCTTCTTGTAGTGTGGGGCCCAAAACTGGACACAGTACTCCAGAAGAAGCCTCACCAATGTCGAATAGAGGGGAATGATCACATCCCTCGATCTGCTGGCAATGCCTCTACTTATACAGCCCATAATGCCGTTAGCTTTCTTGGTAACAAAGGGCACACTGTCGACTCATATCCAGCTTCTCATCCACTGTAACCCCTAAATCCTTTTCTGCAGAACTGATGCCTAGCCATTCGGTCCCTAGTCTGTAGCAGTGCCTGGGATTCTTCCATCCTAAATGCAGGAATCGGCACTTGTACTTGTTGAACCTCATCAGATTTCTTTTGGCCCAATCCTCTAATTTGTCTAGGTCCCTCTGTATGCTGTCCCTACCTTCCAGCATATCTACCACTCCTCCCAGTTTAGTGTCATCTGCAAACTTGCTGAGGGTGCAGTCCACGCCATCCTCCAGATCATTAATGAAGATATTGAACAAAACCGGTCCCAGGACCGACCCTTGGGGCACTCTGCTTGATACCGGCTGCCAACTGGACATGGAGCCATTGATCACTACCTGTTGAGCCCGACAATCCAGACAGCTTTGTCTCCACCTTATTGTCTATTCATCCAGCCCATACTTCTTTAACTTGCTGGCAAGAACACTGTGGGAGACTGTATCAAAAGCTTTGCTAAAGTTAAGGAATAAGACATCCACTGCTTTCCCCTCATCCATAGAGCCAGTTATCTCGTCATAGAAGGCAATTAGGTTAGTCAGGCATGACTTGCCCTTGGTGAATCCATGCTGACTGTTCCTGATCACTTTCCTCTCCTCAAAGTGCTTCAGAATTGATTCCTTGAGGACCTGCTCCATGATTTTTCCAGGGCTGAGGTGAGATTGACTGGTCTGTAGTTCCCCGTATCCTCCTTCTTCCCTTTTTTAAAGATGGGCACTACATTTGTCCTTTTCCAGTCATCTGGGACCTCCCCGGATCGCCATGAGTTTTCAGAGATAATGGCCAATGGCTCTGCAATCACATCCGCCAACTCCTTTAGCAGCCTCGGATGCAGCGCATCCATCCCCATGGACTTGTGCTTGTCCAGCTTTTCTAAATAGTCCTGAACCACTTCTTTCTCCACAGAGGGCGGGTCACCTCCTCCCCATGCTGTGCTGCCCAGTACAGCAGTCTGGGAGCTGACCTTGTTTGTGAAGACAGAGGCAAAAAAAGCATTGAGTATATTAGCTTTTTCCACATCCCCTGTCACTAGGCTGCCTCCCTCATTCAGTAAGGGGCCCACGCTTTCCTTGACTTTCTTGTTATAACATACCTGAAGAAACCCTTCTTGTTGCAGCTAGCAAGGGATGTTAAGGATAACTCCAAGTGTGATTTGGCCTTCCTTATTTCACTCCTGCATGCCTGAGCAATATTTTTATACTACTCCCTGGTCATTTGTCCAATCTTCCACTTCTTCTAAGCTTCTTTTTTGTGTTTATGATCAGCAGGATTTCACTGTTAAGCCAAGCTGGTCGCCTACCATATTTACTATTCTTTCTACACATCAGGATGGTTAGTTCCTGCAACCTCAATAAGGATTCTTTAAAAACATCTATTTTGCTGTCTTCTAAACCCTGGCTATTTCTAGTGAATGCTTTTTGAGATGTACTGACCAAAATTGGATGTAGTGTTACCACAATCAACATATAATTATGGTACCATCAATTTATATAGTATTTCCAGTGTTTTTCTATCCCCTTCGTAATACAACAGAACAGGTCAGCCAGACACATGTGAACTATACTAAGATCCACAGCAGCTCCTGTGGATGTTAAAAAGTCTGCAGTCAGGAAAATCTAGCACTGGGCACAGGAATCAAGATATGGAACTGAGAGAGTGGAAAAGAAGGAGGCAGCTATCTCAAGGAAGCCAGTTGTGAGTCATGCACCTAAAAGGGCTATAGGATCGGAGAGCTCTACACTGTTCACCTGGCCCTTAGGAGCTCTGAAGGCGTGCTGAGCTGAGGGTAGAGAGAAATCTCTGAGATGCTTGGATATTGGATTACAGGAGTCCCTGGGATCGGGGAGGTCAGTCAGTCTGCCTCTCAGGCTCAGCTAATGTGCTGCTTCTAGTGTCTTCCTTCTCACAATTAATCTGTATGCATAGGTCTGGAATGTAATGGTGCTTGTACAAGTCACATGGTCCATCGTTCTGTCTTTTTCTTTAGCCCCACTGTTTTCTCTTTCACCCCTTTTAGAACACAGAAGTTTTTACCATGTGAGGAAAATGCCACCATATTTTCCTGGTGTGGTTGTGATAATTATGCAGCCTTATCATGATTGGGTGCATGCATGGAGATGGTGCTGCTTACAACCCTGTATGGGAGGGATCTGCTGCCTCTCTGCCTCCACCATCTAAATGTTATACCAGCATACCTTTTTGGATGAGATGTTGCAGGCTGCTACTGGAGAAGGACAGCAGTGTCTGCATTCTGTTGTCTTTTAGGGGACTCTATATTGGGAAAAAAAACAGAGGTGGGATGAGGTTTGGAGTTTCAGAGCCAGAGACCAGCCTGTATTCTTTCTGATTTTCTCAGATTTAAAGTGTTCTTCTCTTCATCCGATGTAATATGCTTCTCTGAATTTTCAGTTTTCTTCCAATAATTTTGTCATTGTAATGTGGAAGGTGGTCTCAAACTTCTATTTTTTTAGGAGCAACATATTTATACAGGCCTTTAATCTTAGAATGCTGGTTTTGTTGATGTAAGAGATGAGGTAAGTACTCCATGGATTATTTCTAAATCAGAAATTCCAGTTGAATTTTCATTTAATTATTGCACCGGTAGCTTGACAGATGCTTTGTGAAATTCATAATGTTGCAGTTTTGCTTTGTTCTCTACAGCCTGTGTTTTATGGTCTGTTTATATTTTCTAAAGCTTTCAATTTCAGTACTCAGCACTTTCTATTTCTTTCTTAAGTATCTACTTCCTTGGTTATATCCTCTCTAATGTAATCCATTTCAGCTTCCCAGCATTTTGTAGGGTCTAACTATACCTGTATCTAACTCTGGAAAAAAGACTCCAATTTGCTTCCTATCATGCATGAAAATGTTTGTTCCTTAATAGAGAGGAGTTTATTCTCTGCTCATTTGATTTTATTTGACTGATACCCACATTTATTATTAATTCCCCAGATTCATGATCCCTAAACACTGTAATGTCTATTTGTCATAAAACAGTTCCTTGATGTAATAAATGTGACATTATGAAAAATTGTTCCTGAGAAAATACTGTGTAGCATTGAGTGGAAAGTAAATCCTTTATTCTTCTATAGATCTTCTAGACAAGTGAATACATACAAAGACATCAGTGAAGATGGTAATGTGAGTTTAGTTGTCTTAAGATGAGTGATAATTTTTGTAATGTTGGTGGCCTAGATCTACCTAAAAGTGGACCTTTGACTATATTTGAATATGCCTTTTTAATAATGGCAACTCATGTTATATAATTAGGAATTGATGTAGTTAATAAACAGTCATCTAGATCAGGGGTGTCAAACTCAATTGCACAGGGGGCCAAAACTCAAAACTCGCGGGCCGAACAGTATAACCATTTATTTAACAGACTAAATATTTATGTTTTTTAACCATTAATATGAACCAAAATACAGGATATCATTCCAAAATAAATACATTTCAACTTAAAATATTTTGCTCTTCATAAAAAAATATCCTGTCAATACAATACATTCAAAATCTGTACATGCTGGAATATTAAAAAATCTGAAAATATAAATAAAAAATTGAATTTAAAGCAAAAGTATAATCATAACAAATCATAACATTCCATTTTCTTGTCCTATTTAGTCAGAGCCTGATACTTGGAGTCTTTTCTTTGCAACAAGTTCGTTTATGTTTGGGGTTAGGTTCTGTGTTGTGAAGATTCTCAGGATCGATTGCAGGTGTTCATCAGTGAGGCGACTCCTGTGTGACGTTTTGTTAATTTTCATCACAGAGAACAGCTGCTCGCACAGATATGTGCTGCCAAACATGGACAGGATTCGAGCCGCATGTTGGCGGAGCTGCGGCATCGCTTCAGGAATGAAGCGAGTGAACTGTGCTGGCCCCGCAGTGTCGTACTTTGCCTTCAGTGTCCCGTTACATTGCAGTTCTATCAGCTCCATCTGCATTTCTACAGGTGCGGTTTCCACATCGACTGCAAATGGGTTGCGAAGCAGCTCGAAGTTACTTTTCTGTGCCTCAAAGTCACTGAAGCGCCGTGCGAACTCAGTGCGCAGCGCGCTGAGTTTTTCAGCAAAGGTGGCATTTGGGAAAACTGTGGCACTTTCTTGGTTCCGTATTACTTGGCAACAGGGAAAGTGAGACAGGTTGCATTGGTGCATTTGTGTCTCCCATAAGCGCAGCTTCACTTGAAATGCCTTCACTGCATCATGCATATCGGTTATTATGTGCTCCCGTCCCTGGAGTTGAAGGTTTAAAGCGCTAAGATGCGACGTTATGTCAGCCAGGAACGCCAACTCACATTTCCACTTTTCATCCCGCAGAACTGTGCAGTCTTTCCCCTTACTGTCCATGAACTGGCAGATTTCCTCTCGCAGCTCAAAGTGTCTTTTGAGAACTTTTCCCCGACTTAGCCACCGGACCTCCGTATGATATGGCATATCGCCAAACTCGCTATCTATTTCCCGCAGAAAAGACTGGAATTGGCGGTGATTTAAACCGTGGGCTCTGATAAAGTTGACGGTTTGTGTTACAGTGTTCATCACATGATCCATTTTTAGGACTTTAGCACTCAGCGATTCCTGGTGTATGATGCAGTGATACACTGTCAACTCACCGGCACAGTTCTCCTCCCGCATCTTTGAGCGCATCCTTCCCACCAGTCCATTTTTTTCACCACACATAGCAGGTGCGCCATCTGTTGTAAGTCCAACGAGTTTTTCCCACGGCAGTTTCATGTCGGTTACACTTTGAAATACATTTCCAAAGATGTCTTCTCCTTTCGTTGTCCCGTGCATCGATTTAATGTCCAGTATTTCCTCTGTTACGCACAAATTGGAATCCACACCACGGATAAATATCGCCAGCTGTGCAGTGTCAGTCGCGTCAGTAGTTTCATCCACGGCAAGGGAGTATGCAACAAAATCTTTTGCTCTTTCAATCAACTGTGTTTTCAAATCAGTCGCCATCTCACAAACCCGATTAGCAACAGTGTTTCTGCTGAGGCTTACATTTGCAAACGCTCGCGTTTTATCTGGACAAAGGATGTCGCACACTTTCATCATACAATTCTTTACGAATTCCCCCTCGGTAAACGGCCGTCCTGATTTGGCGATCTCTTCGGCCACAATGAAACTTGCTTTCACAGCAGCTTCACTTTGTGATTTTGCTTTGGTGAAAAACGTCTGCTGGGATGTCAAATTCTTCTTCAACTCCTCTACCTTTTGTAGCTTCTGTCCTGCGCTCAGGTTTTTGAATTTGTTCTCATGTTTCGTCTCGTAGTGCCGTCTTAGGTTATACTCCTTCATTACAGCGATATTACTCCCGCAAAGGAGACACACTGGTTTACCTGCAATTTCAGTAAACATATACTCATTCTCCCACCGGCTTTGAAAGCCTCGGTTTTCAGAATCAATTTTTCTCTTGGCCATTGTTGGGGTCTAGCTTTGATTTGATATTAGCGTTGTATACATCAACAGACCGCAAACTTGAACCGCGGCTTGCCGTTGGCGGCAATTGCACTGCATCATGGGATTTGTAGTGTGTGTTATTGGGGCGTCATATCACAGGGCCATTAAAAACAGATAAATAAAACGATTTCGCGGGCCGGATATAATTGTATGGCGGGCCGGATGTGGCCCGCGGGCCTTGAGTTTGACACATGTGATCTAGATGATCCCTTCAGATGACTAGTAGGGATTATCTTCAAGGACTCATGGAGAACCCAGAGGACTGGAGAAGGACAAATGAAGTACCTATCTTTAAAAAGGGAACAAAGATGAGTCAGCCTAACTTTGAGACCTGGAAAGATACTGGAACAAATTATAAAACAATCAGTTTATAAGCCCCTAAGGGATAACAGGGTGATAAGCAGTAGCCAATGTGAATTTGTTAAGAATAAATCATGCTAGGCCAACCTAAATTCTAGAGGATATGGGAAAGCAGTAGACATATCTTGGTTTTTATTAAGTCTTTTGACACAGTCTCACATGACATTCTCATGAGCAAACTAGGGAAATGAGGTCTAGATAAAATTACACTAAGATGGGTACACTGGTTGAAAAACCATACTGAGAGTAATTATCAATGGTTTGCTGTCAAACTGGGAGGATATAGCTAGTGTGGTGCTGCAGGTGTCTATTTTGGGTCTGTTACCACGGTATTAGAAATCAATATGACCTTGACAAATTGAAAAATTGTTTTGCAATCAGCAAGATTAAAGTTTGATAAAGGTAAGTGTAAAGTACTGCACTCAGGGAGGAAAAATCAAATGAACAAATACAAAATGGAGACTAACTAGCTAGGAGTAGTACTGCAGAAAAGAATCTGAGGGTTATGGTGAACAAATTGAACGTGTCAACCAACATGATGCAGTTGTGAAAAAGATAAATATCATTCTCGGGTGTGTTAACAGGAGTGTCATATGTAAGACCCGGAAAGTAATTGTCCTGCTCTGCTTGGCAATGGTGAGGCATACTGTGTCTGGTTCCTGGTGCCACACTTTAGGAAAGACGTGGACAAATTTGGAGAGAGAGACCAAAGGAAAGTTACAAAAATGATAAAAGGTTTAGAAAACCTGAGCAATGAAGACATTTTTTTAAATAAGGTGTGTTTTATCTTGAGAAAAGAAGACTGAGGGTGGACTTGGTAAGTCTTCAAATTTCTTAAGGGCTGTTATAAAGAGGACAGAGATCAAATATTCTCCATGGCCACTGACAGTAGAACAAGGAGTAATCAGCTTAATGTGCAGCAAGGGAGATTTAGGTTAGATATCAGGAAAAACTTCCTAACTATAGGGATATTTAATTCCTGTAATAAGTTACCAAAGGTGTTCGTGGAATCCCTGCCATTGGTGGTTTTTAAGCACAGTTTAGACAAACACATGCTTGGGGTGGTTTACCCCCTGCCTCAGTGCATGTCTATGGGCTAGACGACTTCTCAAGATCCCTTCCAGCCCTACACTTCTGTGATTCTCTGATTGATTCTATAATTTGAAAGCTGATCCTGTAGCAATTGAAGTAAATGGGAATTTAGTAGGGCTGTCAATCAGTTTAAAAAAAATGACGATTAATCGCGCTGTTAATAATAGAATACCATTTATTTAATTATTTTGGATGTTTTCTGCATTTTCAAATATATTGATTTCAATTACAACAGAATACAGTGTACTTTGCACACTTTATATTTATTTTTATAACAAATATTTGCACTGTAAAAACAAAAGAAATAGTATTTTTCAATTCACCTAATACAAGTACTGTAGTGCAATCTCTTTATCACGAAAGTTGAACTTACAAATGTAGGATTACGTACAAAAAAAACTGTGTTCAAAAATAAAATGATGTAAAACTTTAGAGCCTACAAGTCCAATCAGTTCTACTTACTGTTCAGCCAATTGCTAAGAGAAACACGTTTGTTTACAGTTAAGGGAGATAATGCTGCCCACTTCTTAATTACAATGTCAACTGAAAATGAGAACAGGCGTTCACATTGCATGTTGTAACCGGAGTCGCAAGATATTTATGTACCAGATACGCTAAAGATTCATATACCTCTTCATGCTTCGGCCATCATTCCTGAGGACAAGCTTCCATGCTGATGATGGGTTCTGCTCGATAACTGGCCAAAGCAGTGTGGCCCGACGTATGTTCATTTTCATCATCTGAGTCAGATGCCACCTGCAGAAGGTTGATTTCCTTTTTTGGTGGTTCGGATTCTGTAGCTACCACATCCGAGTGTTGCTGTTTAAGACTTCTCAAAGCATGCTCCACCCTCATACCTTTCAGATTTTGGAAGGCACTCCTTGGGTGGAGTGCTGTAGCTATCTTCAGAAATTTCACATTGGTACCTTCTTTGCATTTTGTCAGATTTGCAGTGAAACTGTTCTTAAAACAAACAACATGTGCTGGGTCATCATCCGAGACGGCTATAATATGAAATATATGGCAGAAAGCGGGTAAAACAGAGCAGGAGGCATGCAATTTTCTCCCAGGAGTTCAGTAATAAATTTAATTAACACATTATTTTTAAAGAGTGTCATCAGCATGGAAGCATGTCCTCTGGAATGGTGGCCGAAGCATGAAGGGGCATATGAATCTTTAGCGTATCTGGTACATAAATATCTTGCGACTCCGGTTACAACATGCAATGTGAACGCCTGTTCTCACTTTCAGTTAACATTGTAATTAAGAAGCGGGCAGCATTATCTCCCGTAAATGTAAACAAATTTATTTCTCTTAGCAATTGGCTGAACAGTAAGTAGGACTGAGTGGACTTGTAGGCTCTAAAGTTTTACATTGTTTTATTTTTGAATGCAGGTTTTTCTGCACATAATTCTACATTTGTAAGTTCAACTTTTATGATACAGAGATTGCACTACAGCAGAGGTTCTCAAACTGTGGTCCGCAAGCTCCATTCAAGTGGTCCACGGATAGTTCCCTCTAAGGTGCGCGCCTGGGCAGCTACACATGAGAGAATGAATGGCCACCTACCTAATTAGTGGAGCCATGCCTGCATGGCTCCACTAATTAGGTGCCTGGACCCTGGAAAAGACGCACATATAAGGTGAAGTGGTGGCCTTGAGGAGAATAGAGGGCAGTGGGGTGAGAAAAGGGGGTGGGGGGAATTTGGGATGTGGAGGGTTGCCGCGGCCAGAGAAAGAGGCAACTTTTCCCAGCTCCAGGGCTGCGGCTCCTGGGGAGAGACGGCCCTCCTTCCCAGCCTCAGATCTTTGGCTGCAGTGGCGGGTGAGAGACCCCCCCACTCCTTCCCAACCGCCAGCTCAGGGGCTGCTGCGGTGGGGGAGAGAGGGCACATTGCATTAGAAAGGTAAGACTACTGATATTAAAATATGAGTTGTGTGCTTTTATTTGTAGAACAAAAAAAAAGGTTTTTTTATATAGCGCTTTTATCCAACGTGCTTTACAATAGTTAGCTAACGGTATAAACAACATTTGGAAAGATCATTAAGTGGTCTGCCGAGACCCTCAGCAATTTTCAAGTGGTCCGTAAAATAAAAAGTTTCACCTAGTATTGTATTAGGTGAATTGAAAAATATTATTTCTTTTGTTTATCTTTTTTACAGTGCAAATATTTGTAATAAAAATAATATAAAGTGAGCACTGTACACTTTGTATTCAGTGTTGTAATTGAAATTAATATATTCTAATATATCAATATTTGAAAATGTAGAAAAACATCCAAAAATATTTAATACATTTCAATTGGTATTCTATTGTTTAACAGTGCGATTAATCACAATTAATATTTTTAATTACAATTTTTTTTTTTTCAATTAATCATGTTAGTTAACTGCAATTAATTGACAGCCCTAGAATTTAGCTACATTGGTAGCAGGATTCATTGAAGTCTGGGAGCTGTGAGTGTCCAGTGCCTCTGGAAATCAAGACAAGAATTTCTAAAAACATTTGTATAGATTTATATAAAAGCCATTTCAGTGGCTTTTATAAACTATGGAAAAAATCTATAAGGTAAAAATAAGAAGGGAGAAAAGTGAGGAAGTCGAAGGAAAAATTATATTAACGTGTTAATTGTTTAAAAACATGTTCATTATGCTGATATATTCTTTGGAGAAAGACAACATCAAATGTCTAGTCCTATGCTCCTAAAGTAGGTCAAACTCTCATTGAAATCCTGTTTCTCAGCTTTCACTGATTCAGGTGGCATTTGTCATGTTTAAGAGGTATGTGGTATTACCTTAAGTCTAAGATGGAATTTCATTGATATATAGAATTATTTTGAGGGTATGGAATCTGTTCTGTAAGACAACTTTTAATTAGTGTTGTAAACTTTGTTTGTGCTGCTCACATAGTAGACCCCAATATATTGTAGAATTATCCGGGACAAATGGTAGCAAAATCTGCTTTATTCCAAGTATAGTCCCTTTTTAACTTTCCAAGGATTTTAAATAACAGAGTGGAGTGAATTAAAATTTATTTAACATAATCAGACCAGAGGTTTTGTGTAGAATTATTAATGACCAGTGCCAGGAAAAAAATGAGCAAGTAGGTGATGGTCTTTGCTGTTTAATTTAAAGAGAGTGATTCAGTGACTCTCTGCAGTCATCAGCTTATTGAGGGAAAAGCTAGATCTCTTCAAAGCTTTATTTTATTCCATGACAGTCAGTTTGCTTATTTTTCTTCCTATATCTGCATCTGTGATCTTTTAATCTTTTAGTTTTAAGCAGTAATTGCAGATTTTTCTCATTGATCGTTTGCCACTACTTACTAAATACAACTGCTACTTGTGCGATCTGCCACAATGTAAAAAGCTATTGTTTGTTATATCTATTAACAAAATAGTATTCATAAAGTGGGACTTCATAGACTAGCTACATATTTGTATCAGGGTGGGTTTGATTTAAATCAAATTGATTTAAATCACTAGTCCAGAAGACTTGATTTAATTCTTCACAACTCAGAGATAGATATAGGTTTCATTTTTAGAAGATATACACTATATATTTTTAGTGATTTATTTTGAAAATTTTCGGATTAGTTTTACAGCTGTATCAGAAAATGAATGGTTGTTTGGGTAATTGAAGCAGATTATGAAGTCATTGGGAGGTGAACTATCTCCAATTCAACAGGTTAATCATTAATATTTGGAGGATTTTTTTGATTAAAAAAAAATCATTGATTTTTATCCACACTGATTTGTATGAAGTTAGACCTGAATTCTGTATAATGTTTACATTACCTCTGCTTTGACTAACCCATATCCAATAGTATATAAGGAAATTATCATACAACTTCATATACAACTTTTCATTGTAACTACAAGGCATGCATTAGTGTGCTGCTCTAACCTCTGCAAGCTGTCAAGGGTCCCAGAGATCACAGGGGCTCACCAGCTGTTCTCTCTGTTCCCCAGGCATGAGTGCTGCACCAGGTACTGGGAGACGGATAGCACAGGAGCTGCTATAGTGGCTCTTCCCTACATTGTGGGGAATCATCTGACCAGTCACTCTGGTTTTGAGTCTGTTTTTTACTGGAACACTAGCTCAAAGCCAACTTAATAAATTGGAGGATTATGGTCAAATTTCAGTTGAAGCTTCACTTTGAAGGTGGCCACTTTAGTGAGACACCTGAATACAGCACTGGCAATGACTAATTATTGAAAGCAAAGTGACTAGGAATCCTGTATTAAGGCTAGAAATGAAATGCTGGGTAGTATTTGAGGTGGCTCTAGTTGTAGGTCATAAGATTTTTTTTTTTAATAAAATTTCTTTTATATTTTTTCCATCCCAAGAAATATATGCTAGGCTGATAGAACATGTTGTGTAAATAATACAGAAATTGACTTTTTATAGCCTGAAATAAATGACATTGGAAATCATGGTGGTTTGGTATACCTGACTGCCAAAGGCAAGTTAGTTTGCTAACATGCTCAAGGTTATACTCTAAAAGATGTAGAATTTGTAAAATATGTATCCAGCCTTAATGCATAAAAATGAGAAATGAAGTCAGTAAAGATGACTTGCACGCTAAAAATGTGAAACATGTTTGTTTGTGGCATTGCCTAAACCTCTGTGTAACAATTTGCAATGTACTTAACCTTATCTAGATCTGCAGGGATTATGTAGGCTGTCTAGAAGGCAGAATGATCGACATACAACAAGTGCTGCTCCAGTTATATATTATTAGTGGATACACCGGAAAATCTTTCAAAACTGTAGTTGTCTAAATTATTCCTGCAAAGTGCAACAATAGCATTGTGAATGATGTCTTGTACAAATGCCACATATCATTGTGTCCTGTTTTAAGGCCATATAAGATCAATGTGCCTGTGATCTCAAATTACAATTACATAGACTTAATGGAAATTGAATCATTTTGTCTTGAATGAAGTAGACATACTAGCTTTCTGGCGTACTTGCACCCTATCTCAGCAGGAGGTATTCTTATGCTGTTCAACTAATGATAGTACTGTTTATAGTTTGGGATGTGTAGGGTGTGTGTTTTATTAAAAAAAAATACAACCAAAAAAAAAAACAACCTTCCATGTGTATGCCGTGCACTGGGATAGACGAGAAAACAATGGAAGGTTACTTTCTGCATGATTTTCCTCTTTAGTGTGTGTAAAGTAATAAGGTGTGATGGGACATCCTGAAGGAGTCAAGATATGAGATGTTATTTTATGACAAGTCTGTAGCTCTGAAGACTGCTTGCAATCAACTCCACACATGCTTTATAAAATTTTAAGATAATATTGTTGCCAGTTTTATATGATCTCTCTCTTAATATTATGATAAAGTTCCAAGTAAATTTAATTGTTTGGAGGTTTATTTACCTTTTCCTCACATAAATTTCATGTTTATACTGTTTCTGTTATCTGTGAAAATGTAGTCATATTAGAGGACCTGACAGTATATTTTGTAATGTCAACATGATGATGATGATATTGGTGACAGTAGAAGTGACTTTACTGAATGAATCTGTGAATGAGTTTTGCATACAGTAGAACCTCAGAGTTACAAACACTTCAGGAATGGAGGTAGTTTATACCTCTGAAATGTTCGTAACTCTGAACAAAATGTTATGGTTCTTTCAAAAGTTTACACCTGAACACTGACTTAATACAGCTTTGAAAATTTACTATGCAGAAGAAAATGCTGCTTTCCCTTTATTTTTTATTAGTTTACATTTAACACAGTACTGTATTGTATTTGCTTTTTTGGGGGCGAGGGGTGCTCTGCTGCTGCCTGATTGCATGCTACTAGTTCCAATTGGGATGTGTGGTTGACTGGTCAGTTCGTAACTCTGGTGTTCATAACTCTGAGGTTCTATTGTATTATGACAACATGGTTTTGTTGGATCTGGAAATATACAGGTGAGAATCTGTGTATCATTTTTGAAAACTGCAAATATACATAAAACTAACAAAAAACAAACAAAAAAGCAGCACGTGGGGATTAAATATATGGCTACCCCCATTTACTTCCCTTGTTTAGGCTCACAGTTTGATTTATGCTTTTAGGAGCGAGTTGTTGAAAATGTTGTCGCATATGCAGCTCAAAACTAGACTTTTTTCACAATGTAGCTATAATCTTGCAAAACCATATTTTAATGTGTATAATCAGTTAGTGTTATAGATTTGTGTGAATTTTCTTCAGCTCTGCTCGCATTACTAATGGTTTTATACAAGTAGGTATGTGTTGACTGATATGTAATGCGCCTGAGTACGGGAAATTAGTCGATTTAGCCCTATGCCAGCTTTTTAGATGGCTATCAGGAGGGGTAGAATGAATGATAATGTACGTGCACAACTTGTTCAAATGGTGTAGGGTAGACCAAGATAGAAAACAGTATGGTATTTCCTTCCAACTTGACTGATTGCTTCATTGCAGCTATAGGTGGGCTGTGGCTGACTGGCTGGAGCTGCTATCTCTCTCCTCTCTGTCTCTTCACTCCATCCTTCCTTCCTTTCCTCCTCTACCACTGTTGCCTCCCTCCCCTCATTGTCCTCTCTCCGTTCCTGTGTTGTTCCTTTTAGTTAATTCCCTTCCTTAACTGCCTTTGTCCTATAATTGGTTGAATGTCATAAAATGAAAAATAACTACCTCCCAAATTGATATGTAAACCAAACAAACAATTATGTCACTCATATGCTGGTTGTGAACCATTACTCTGTTTGTATGTGTATATTTCTTTCCCCTTACTATGTGTCTGTCATGTCTATTTAGACTGCGAGTGCTTTTTCTTTAAGACTTTTTCTTTAAGACTGTCATGTACTATTTTGCACAGTGCCTAACACAATGGGATCTCAATCTTGGGTAGGTGCTCTAGATGCTATTGTTCCTTCACTGGTTTCTGTGAATCTGTTTTTTCAAAATATGCTGAGGTGAACACAATTATAAATGTATGTTCCATTCTCTTCTACTTCCATAATTTTTTTATTCTATAAAGTAGAGGTTCATTGTTTCCTTCATGACCATCCATTTCTGAAGGTTTTCTAAGAAGTCATGTTCCCATATTATGTTGTTTGGCATAAGGAATAAGATTAATGTGATTTATGTATACTTTTGATATGCACAGAGGCCACATAGCCATTCTGGGTTTAGTGAGGATATGTCCTGCATGGCTTTGTGTTTTAGGAACAAGAGGTGAATTGGGAGGGCTGAGTTTTCTTCTTTACTCTGCCACACTTTCTGGTAGGATCTTAAGCTCTGTGTTTCATTTCCTCTTCCATAAAATCTTAAATACTAACTCATGGGGAAGTAAAGGCTAATTTTGTTAATGTTTGTAATGCGGTTTGAGAGCCTGAGATGGAAAGTGTGATTAGAAATGCAAATTACTATTTTCTGCCCACAGTGAACTAATTTGTACAACCTCTTCCTGTCCCCACACAATATTCTTATACTGATTTGTCAACAATCTGTTCTGAACATTCTGCCATTGATTATTGTTGGTGATAGTGTGCTTTGCACTATATAAGGAACTGAAGACATGACCGCTCCAAGGAGCTTACAGTTTCCCAACGGAGAGCACACAAACCTGTTGAGACAGCCAAAGTGAGATATTAAATGTGAGAAACTTGAATGTATTGGTTGGGTGCTGGGGGGGGAGGGAGCCTGGGCACACTAGCACCCACCCGTTTCCAAAAGACACCAAGATCCTCACATTTAAACACTGTGTGTGTGTGTGTGTGTGTGTGTGTGTGTGTGTGTGTGTGATGTAGTTTTTAGCTGTCAGAAGTAAGTTTTGAATTTATCTTCATTTTTTCATGTCTTCCTTTTTACATATTTATTTTTTAATTTAAAAGTGTGTGTGTGTGTATGTGTATATATAAGTAAAGAGATCATACAAAGTAGGGGTTTGGACAGATGTTGAAAAGATGGAACTTACAGATACTTATATTCAGTTTCAGGTGCAGTATCCCGTGTCCCACACTCTTGTTTTACTGGGAAGATGCAACATATTAAGAAAGTCTATAATATCTCTGCTGTTATCTGAAGTAAATCAATTTGCTGATGAGTTGCAGCAAGTCCACCAGGTACTGTTCTGTTGAAAATTTTATATTGTCATGAAGCAAAGAAAACCATAATACTTATTTAAACGATACAACTTTTTAACACTAGAGCTCTGTTTCAATCTCTTAATTTAAGATAACAAAAAGATCCACAGAAGTTGTTGACTTTCAGATTTAAATTTATATCTTCTACCAAATTTCAGATATTTTTTGAAAATTAATTTTTTCATTCTACAAAAATAGTGTGTGATTTTCTTTTAAGTGAAAGATCAGCAAATTGAAGAAATTTCCCAACTAGGACCAGGTCTCAAAATATCTTAAATTCAAATACACGCACAATAGACCTTTGATCTGTTTGACACCTGGTTTGGTCTGGCTATGCTGTAGAAACTGCGCTGGTGGTGGCTATGGTTGATCCTTTCCTAGTGATTCATGGAGTTCAGGTATCCATTTTCAGATCAATCAGTTATCTTTGATACCATGGAGCACAAGATATTGTTATTTGTTTACTGACCCTCATTAAAGCTGACTGGGCTGTTCTTGAGTGGCTTTCTTTCTGGGAGATCCCAAAGGGCAATTGTTTATCTGTAGCTGTTGTTCCACAGATTCCATCTTTTTACGCTTTCTGTTAAATGTATGCATGGGGCTTGTAGGAGGTTACTGAGGAAGAATGTCTTGAGAAGTCTTCAGAATATTAATACTGAATTTTATGTCTCTTTTCTGTCCCTGCTGGTGCAGTGGAGCAGTTTTATAATTGGCTAACAGAAATTATAGATGTGGACTGTGAGGAGATTTACCTAGCTGAAGAGCAAGTAGTTAATACAAGACTGAGATGATGCTTACAGGATTTGAGCAGCAACTGAAAGAGATGGTAAACATTGTATCAGCATCCCTGAATGTTGGGGTATGCAGACATGCAACCTGGGGAGTTTCTTGGATACCCAAGGATCATGTGCTTATCATGATCTGGCACAGACAAGGAAGCTACATTCTTTCTTTTCAGAGATGGCTTTTGCCTTGGTTATCTAGCTATAAAAATATTTATACCCGGCAAATTGCTCTTATCCTTCCCTTGTTAACACAAGATTAGGTTATTGCAATGAATGAGGTATGGAGAACAGAATGGAATGGAGGTTGTGGCTTGGACAGGGCTCATTTCATAGGAGATTAATTTAAGATTTCTTGTGCTGGCTGTATTTTGAAATAGAATGATTGTATACTTGGGCTAAGCATACTTTTTCAAGTACGAAACAAGTGTTTAAAAAAAATTACCTCCAGGGGAAAATATATATATATATCATTTGTATCTGCTGAACAGATGTGAGATCAAGGAAATCCAGTAGATCCCAAGGCATTATTGTAGTTGCATGCAGAAACACGACACTCCACTGTACTCCTAGTGACCCCTAAACTCCTCTTAGAGTATGGTTCCCTTATACACTGCTCTGGAAAGTTCTACAGACAAAAAATACATAACAAGAACATAATATCTGGAGAAAAAGGAAAGCCCAAGGTATTGAAAAGTATCTAAATGACTCATTAAAGTCATATAGAAAAATATTCTAATCGAGTTCCATGTCATTTATTTCTGTTACAAACGTATAAACACCTCTCTCTTCAACATTAAATATTCCAAAAAAACAACCTTAATTGTAGTTCTTTTTTCATTATGCTCAGTTTGAGTGATACACAAGTAGTTCAACAAATGTATTAATTATGATATTATGTGGAATATACGTTTTGGCTACTCAAAAACAGGTAGGTAATTAACAACATGAGATTACAAAGAAATAGCATTTCCAAACTAAACTGCTGAAATTCTTTATAAGGATCAGCAAAAATTGAATGAAAGGAAAAAGAAGGGATGAGGTTTTCCTGCATTATAGTAAGGCGTTGGTGACATGCTGCCATTCTTGATAGTATCTAAGAAACTGAACAAAAATCTGTACATTTCATTTAAAAATAGAAATATGTAATTTAAATTTTTTTTAAAAAATTAAATAACCTATTCTGGCGTGATTAAATCCCACCTGTGTAAAAATCACAAGATTAAACACAAGTATATGTTTTTCCTACATGTAATAAGTATTTTGGGAAATTATGTTTAACAAAGGTATCATAGTTCAGAAAAGGATTAAAATACTTAATATAAATCCTGTATGCTATTCTGCTCAAAGTAAAAATATAAAATCATTTTCAGTTGTACAGAATTCATGTTAAAGTTTTTCCTCCATCAACATTTAAATTACAGTTTGCAGAAAGATGATACTCTGTACCAAATGTCACTAACTGACAAATGGCCAGATCCTGCTTCATTTGTCAAAACTATCATTGGCTTCAGAGGACATCTTGCTTGATTGCAGGATCAGGCTCCAATAGGCATTTCAGATATCCTGTTTAAAAAGAACAAAATCGAGAATCTGAATCTTAGTTATGATCCAACTAGGTTTATAGTGTGTGACAGGTTTTGACTTAAGAATTCCAAAAGATCTAAAAAGAATGGAGCTGTGTCAGTTGAGCCTAGACCTATGTCTCTACATCTCACAGCTTTTTCAAAGCTATATGTTGAACTTGAATTTTACCGACTAAAAAATAGATTCTGTATAGGAGAATGGATCAAATCAAATGAAACAAGAAAGAAGAAGTAATTGTTACCTGAAATTGTTATACTGATCTTTTAGAAACCTCCTGAATAGTTAAATCTTGTGGTCTTAGAGGCCACAAATGAAAGAGAAATGTATGAATAATGAAGGTTTGCCTAACATTTTATAACACATCTCTCCATATTTTAATATATAAAATAAAACCAGTTAAGATGCTTATATAGCAATAAACCACTTTTAAATTTTTACTGACTTTCATCCTCAGAATACCATTTTTTCACAGCTTTTGTTCAGTCATGCGTATTGGATTATATCTAATTAAAGGGCCCAGTGCTGCAAACTCTGAAGCAAGTGAGTAACTTTACTCACATTGGCTCTGATTCTGAAAAGTTCTTAATCATATGCTTAAAGTTAAGCACATACATAAATACTTTCCTGAATGACAGTGTAATAGGGTCTTCAGTGGGCTGGGAGGCCTACTGGTTGACATCCACTCACTTGTGGGGCAGTGGTAGGGGAGCCCGGGCCCACCTGTTCCACCAGCCTCTGACCCAGGGCCCTAGGAAGGATTAGCATTACCCTCCCGGAGTTACTTCCTACCACTTCTCTCCACTTCCGGGACCAGTTAAGAAAAAAGGTAACCAAACAGTCAGCCCCAGCCGGACTCAGCATACTGCCCTATTACATCAGGGAGCCATCACTAGCCTCTTTTGGCAGGTGCCTTCAGGGTAGGTATGTACTCCTCTCCAGCCTTCTGAGCTTTTCAACCCTGTCTCCAGTTGGAGCACCCTCTGCAAGATTGGAGGGATGAGGCTAGCTGGGCCCAATGCTGTCCTTTAACCCCTTTCGTCCCAGTGTGGGTTTTGTATACCCCCATCAGACTGGGCCATTGTTTTCTATTTAGATACATATATTAATGTAAACGGAATTGGGCCTCTTTGATTGTTACTTCTGTGGTATATGGCTTGTTGTCTTTGACTGAAAAGCAACATGGCCACCTATGTGCTGTATAATTAATAATTGCAATTGATTGTAAGAGCCTTACATCGCACCTATCCTGCAGGAACAGGAGTGTCTTGATGTTTACCAAAAAAAAAAAAAAAATGGGAGTTGCTTAATATTATTTTCTCTGTAGAGCAGATGAAATTTATGGCTCCAGACTGTATTATAGAATGTAGATTATTCCTTCAATCAGAGTGCTTATGTAGCACATTTTCCTTGGAGATGTCTCATAATCGCTTCAGAGACAGAGGATCAGAAATGGAAAGCACGTATTGATTGAAAGAATGTTTCTAACCTGCCAGGCTTTCAGATTTTAATTTTTTTAAAGAATTGTTAAATAGAAAATAAGTTGAACTTAATTGGTGAGACCGTTTTTGATAATACTAGGTTTCACCTCACTAGGATGTCTTACCTAACTTTTGAGAACAGGTGCGGGCCAGATATGATGTAAGCTGTTTAGGCTCTTGTTTAATTATTCTACTGGGTAGTTAGATTAGTAACATTTTTGCACAGTATATAAATTGTATTAATTGTTTTTCCAAATAGGCATAGTTGCTGTCCATATCTTCTTCACATGTAAGATATTTATTTTAGGCATTTTTAGTGACATTTTTGAAATGGTAATTTTCATGCTAACAAATACTTTTTAATATCTTTTTATATATATAATGTGTGTGCATGCAAAAACACACACACATATTATGAAAACTACCACTACTTTGGAAGACTGCCAAAAATATACATGGAAGCACGTAGTTCTTCTGTCAGTAAGGACCTGATTCTGCAGACCTTCTGTATGGAAAGCTGTCATAGACTTAAGTGAGAGTTAAGTGTACAAAAACATTATATGATGTCTTAACCTATGGAAAGCAACATAAGAAATTCCTATTACCTATCTGGTGGGAAAGATAGAATTATAATATACCTTCAAGTTCCATTCACAGTGATTCATTTATTAACTTACGCCCCAGTTCTGCAGAGTATTTAAGCACCTGCTTATGTCTGTCCATAATAAGTTCGAAAGCTTGTCTCTCTCACCAACAAAAGTTGGTCCAATTACAGATATTACCTCACTCAGCGTGTCTCTCTCATATTCAGCAAAGCACTTGAGGTCATGCTTTGTTAAATAGAGATGGACGGCTGAATTGGGACCAGGGCAAACAGAAAGGATAAAAGTGCTGCATAGATTCATGTTCTAGTTTAGATCACATGCAGATGTTATTGCATCAAATACATTCTGTTAGACTGAGAAATCACTTTGAACAACTATTTGTGGAGTAACAAGGAAAGTTTGAAAAAAGGAAGTACAATGTGTTTAATGGAACTGAGAATATCTCATATTCTTCTGCTTGCTCTTCAACACTATCTAACGGGTAGTCATGTCACTGTAATATCACACAGATGGCAATAGTTTCTTACTGAAAAAAACAAGGATATTAATTATTTCAGTGGGTAGGGAACCACACTTTCTGAGAGCTATGCATGTCAGTGAGATACTAAATGTCCAGCTGGACTGGTAGTGGTATAGTTGTGTTGGTCCAAGGATATTGTAGAGACAAGGTGGGTAAGTTAATATCTTGTACTGGACCAACTTCTGTTGATGAGAGAGAGAGACGCTTTTGAGCTTACAAAACTGTTCAGGATCCAAGAAGCAGGAGACCAAAACCAAACCAACAACAACAAAAGTTGACAGGGTAGCTGGCCCTTAAATGAAACCAGGCACAGCCCTCTTGTTCCAGTTCAGATGAGGCCTAGATTGCTATAATGAGGAGGTTGGGGCTCCCATTGGAGTTACAAAATGGGAGAGAGTCCAAAGGTGGGAGTGTTCAGAACCCAGAGAGCCGAGGAAGAGATGTCAGAAGATGACCAGAACTAGGTTAAAAGTTTTAGGGAGGTGGTGTCCTTGCAGGAGGGAGAAGTAAGAGTTAGCTAGTGAGTGGTGGAGGTAGATCAAGCTTCTGAAAGGAGAAGGTGGGAAGGAATTTGGGCGACGGGGGAAAATCACCTACAAACTTCTCCAGGCCAGAAAGCCATGCCAGAGGAGGCTGAAGGCTGGGAGATGATCAGTGCGCTGAGCCCACTGATGTCTCTGGGCAAAAGTTGGAGATGTACCTCAAAAAGAAACAGGATGGGGAAGCACCCTAGTAGAGGGGCGGTGAGAGATGCTGGAGCTGTATTTGGTATGTTGATGGACTATAGGGCCTTGAAAGACTTAATGTACTGTTTGGCTAGTGTCCTGGGTCCTGCAACCCATAGCAGCCAGCATGGCTTCTGTTCCCTTCTCTTTCTTGCTCAGCTTCCTTTTCCTGTTTAGATACAATCCCAGCCTTAGGGCAAAGCAGGGTTCTCCTTGACTGTGCCCAGACTGTTTTGGCTGGAGGTTTCATACTGTACCTTAAAGAGATAGTGCACCCCACTACATACACTCTCCCATCACCCATAGGAAGGGAAGGGTCTTATCTGAAACTCTGCCCCTCTTCAGTCAAAACTTGATACCGGTCACAAGTGCCATAAATATTGCAGACTGGGGATCTAGTTTTACTGCTAATGTCTTCTGCAATTCCAGATTAGATTGCAAGATACATACAAAATAATGTGGCATGTCAGACAAATAGGTAAGTGATAAATGGGCCATACAACCGCGCAATTCGCCCTGACGCTATCATGGAATCTAGTAAGGAAAGAGGAATTTAAAGTATTCTTAGGCAGCTGAGAAGTAACATTGCTTTGGCTATACTTAGGTATAGCGCAAAATTGAAGATGACACATAATCAGAAAACTCAGGTGCTTTTGCGAATAGAAGAAGTAGGGATATCGATTTCATGAAGAGAGAAAGGATCTCTTTATTACTGTTGACTAGAGAATTATTTGCTGGAAGAGTTCAATGTTGGTGAGTCATCTCATTCACTAGAGAATAAGTGATGGAGGGGGAGGAAAGCCATCATTGTAAAAATCAGAATGTATTGTATCATAACAGAGAAATGGGTTTATGTTACTGGAAGCCTTTCTGCTTATATTTTATGTATGATTTGAAAAAGACACACCATACCATGATTATAAATTACTATAAATAATTTTAATTCTTGCAACAGGATAAAGGAATGTGATTAACATCTAGCTGGATGCTGCTTTCTGGCTTTACTTTCATACCGTCTGTGCTAATTACTTCCTTTTTTTCCCCTCTCACTACTGCTTGCGTCCTCTCAGCAAATTCCTCTGTGTGATGGATAGCTGAATGAAAACAAGACAGAATTCTGCCTTTTAACCTGCTTTGTTCACTGGGCATTCCTGCTTATTTACAAAAAGAAATGTACTAGAGAAAAGTAAGCACTGCTTCCTTCAAACTTTGATTAGATATTGAAACCCTTACTTGCACTGAGCAGCATTCAAGGAGTCAGTGCAAGTAAGGGTATTACAAAGGGAAACATTGTACATTTGTGGTAGTTAAAATATTTAAATTACAACTGATAGCTATATTTTAAAAGACCCTCTATCTCTAGATTTGTTTAATATTACACTTGGAATTAACAAAATTGGAAAAATTTGAGATTTGGTGTTTTAACTATATTTTTAAAAGATTGTTAAAAATCTGTGTTGTTTATTTTAAGACAGCCCTCACTGAAGTATTTTATAGAAACCAGTATCAATACAGAGTCCCTACCTTAAAGACATTGTCATTGAAATATAGATATGAAACATGATAGCAAATATTATGGGTGGTATTGGGGGAGGAAAGACAAGGAATGCATCACAGAGCTTTTTTTAGAAGAGCTTTTCTTAGTTTTTATAGCCAAACCATTCTGTGTGGTTACAAATACTTACACAATAGATTTACAATATGGGTGTGTACCCATTTGTTACTTTTTTGGTTCCTTAAAATGTATTTCATTAATATAGTGAAAGACTATTTAAATGTTTCCACTTCTATGGGAAAAGGTTGCTGGTATTAATGCATAAGTTATAAAATCTGTATCTCTAGCATTAATTATGGTTGTTTAGCATAGCTAATTATTAAATTGCCCATAAATAACAATTTTGTCAAGTATATTAAAATACAAAATATAGAACTATGAAAAGATAATAGATTGCCAATCAGATCTTAATTTCATTTTTCATTTTAAAAATGTTGCTGCTTTTACAGTACAAGATTTCTTATTCTCTCCTCTCTCTCTCTCTCACATACACACTGTCAGGGTTCCCTCCCCACTCTGAACTCTGGGGTACAGATGTGGGGACCCGCATGAAAGACCCCCTAAGCTTATTTCTACCAGCTTAGGTTAAAAACTCCCCTGTTCATTGGATTAAGTAATACTGCCACCACCAAGTGATTTAAACAAACATTTAGGGAGGACCACTTGGAGCCCTACCTTCCCGAAATAACCTCCCAAGTCCCTACACCCCTTTTCTTGGGCAGGCTTGAGAATAATCCCCCAATCCCCTACACCCCCTTTCCTGGGGAGGCTTGAGAATAATGTCCTCACAAATTGGTACAGGTGAACACAGACCCAAACCCTTGGATCTTAAAATGAAGAAAAATCAATCAGGTTCTTAAAAGAAGAATTTTAATTAAAGAAAAGGTAAAAGAATTACCTCTATAAAATTGGGATGGTAAGTACTTTACAGAATAACAAAAGACTCAAGAACATAGAGGATCTCCCCTCTAGGCAAAACCTTAAAGTTACAAATCCAGGGATAAGCCTCCCTCTAGACAAGGAAAATCACAAGCCAAAATAAAAGTAATCTAACAAATTTATTTGCCAGTACTTACTAATGGAGTTGGATAGCTTGCTTTCTTGATCTGTCTCCGGCAAGCACACAGAACAGACAGACAGAGAACAGACAAAACAAAGCCTTTTCCCCCCTCCCCAGATTTGAAAATATTTTGTCCCCTTATTGGTCCTTTTGTTCAGGTGCCAGCTAGGTTACCTAAGCTTCTTAACCCTTTATAGGTAAAAGGATTTTGTGCCTCTGGCCAGGAGGGATTTTATAGTACTGTATACAGAAAGGTGATTACCCTTCCCTTTATATTTATGACACACACTCACACACACCATTCTCATTCTTCTCTAAATGTTTGGAAAAATGCTGCACATAATAAATAGTACCTATACCTGCCAAGTGACCCACATTTTGGGGACACAATTCCTACTAAAAATTCTGCTGAAGAGAGAACTTTTAAACATACTGTATTATATTTACCTATAGAGTTTATGAATAACTCTCACTACTTAAACAACGAGGAATCATCGTTGTTTTTGCTGATACAGACTAACTCTGCTACCACTCTGAAACCTCTCACTACTTAGACACCTCACCAGGGTGTTATGAGGAGTAGCTGATGATTGTGCAATGCTTGGAAAAATGTGAATTGTATATCTAAGGTTTGATATTAAACATAAATTGGTACAAAACCTAATAACTAAGCACTGTAAAGCTATCATCATCATAGCACAGGGCCGTGTGAGCTCTTAAATACACAAGATGACACACACACTCATTTTATTTACAACCACATTATGTGCTTAAATTTCTCTTCTGAAAATACTGCTATTTACGTGCTCAATGTGCACTCAGAAGGTCGCTGTTGAGTTGAAATGCAATTACAATAGAACCTCAGAATTATGAATATCTCTGCAGTGGAGGTTGTTCGTAACTCTGTAATGTTCGTATCTCTGAACAAAATGTTATGGTTCTTTCAAAGTTTACAACTGAACATTGACTTAGTACAGCTTTGAAACTTTACTACTATGAAGAAAAATGCTGATTTCCCTTTATTTTTTAGTAATTTATGTTTACAACAGTACTGTATTTGCTATTTTTTGTCTCTGCTGCTGCCTGATTGTGTACTTCTGGTTCCAAATGAATTGTTGATCCAAATTGTGGTTGACTGGTCAGTTTAAAACTTTGGTGTTCGTAACTCTGAGGTTCTACTGTAGTGCAAAAATAAATACATAAAATAGAGTTAAACTAATTCCAGGGAGTACCTGTACATCTGAATCCATATCAGGTGTTCCAGTCACATATTCCTGTTATTTACAGTGGGGTTTGTCTCCCTAATACAGTATAGAAAATCCAGACAAACAGGAGAATTGGACTACATACAGAGCACTGTCAAAGGCACAAATTAAACAAATTGGAGAAAAATAAAGGACAATATTTGTCTCTAATTTCTTTCATATATAGTAACCTTAGGTATGTAAACTATATTCAGACAGCCTTTTTTTTTTTCTTTCAAAGTTAAGTATATTGCCGGTACATGCTTAAAGAGCAGTGTTTGAAAATGAACTAATATGTTTTGTAGTTGCTGGCATCTGCTATCCCTTGAACTGAGTTGGTCAAAAATCCTATTGTATCTCTAGGATTCTTGTTTTGAAACAAGATTTGTTTGGCTCAGTACCTTCCTCAAAATTAATTCCTTTAATGAAAGTTACTTTTAGTTTATCTGGGTTTTCAGAGTATAGCTCAAGTTCCAGTTGTAAAGAACCCTTTCTGATTACCAGTTCCCTTATTTATTTACAGTTTTGAATTACACATGTTTCCAGTAATTTATCTCAAACACTAGGAGGTTAATTGCAGAACATCAGATAAAGCTATTTTAGATTTCCTAAAGTGACTTCCAAAATTAACTGGAAATAAACCCATAGTAAATCCATATAAATCATTAAGATCTGAGCAGAGGGAGAACTTAAGTTCATACTGTTTTATAAGAAGTCAGCTTTTGTCTTTAGTTCAGCCTTCACAATTAACATTCAAAGTCATATCAGGCCAAAAAAGATATTCTTATTCCCCATTTGGGAGAGTGAAATCCAAGGTGTACATTTGCAATATAATTTGCTGTATGTACAAATGAAGCATGTAACAAAAACAAATTGTCTCTGTGTTTATAGAGTGCCTTCTTGTGTGTGCGTGCATGCCTCTATACTAATTCATGGATTATTCCTGCCAGTAGGAGAAAAATGGGTATCATTTAAGGCAAGGGCATTCTCTAGTGCCAGAAGCCTCAGTTCTATTTCCTTCATTAGCTGGGGAACAGATCGATCAATTTGTCTGGTTCAGGGATACTACCTAATTCAGTTTACAGTTACTATTTCATCTGTAAGTGTTACCTTCTTCTGCAGCCAATACTTGCTGCTACCAGTTAAATGACTTTGAAGAAGTCATTTGGGTAAAATGCACGTTCCCCTCACATAGGTGAAGGAAGCAGAATTCACACACCCTATCCACAAGCAACTCCTGTTGTCACTAACCCATCCAAGCCAATTGCAGCCTTTTTTAAATCAACAGAAAGTTCTCCCTCCGCAACAGGTGGAGGTGTTAGAGGCCCCAACTTGTGTGGCCATGCCACCCAAGCCCACCTTACACAGTGGGCTTTAAGTGATATGGAGTGGCTTGAGCAGCTCTGGGTCAATTTCACCTATGCTGAACAGACATCAGTCTTTTAATTGGTTTTGAGATTTACTTTTCTGACCATTGTGTGTGTGCCACTGAGCACAGTGCTATTAATTTTACACGTTTTTCGTTGATCTAGCACTGCAGCAGAAATCTCAGAGGGAAATATTATAGACACCAACAGTGGTGCAAACATGCCCAGATTTTACTGGATTTATGGAAGTAAATGCAATTACTGCCAGGCTTCATTTTCAAGCCAATTGTTGCTTGTAATTTTCTGCTTCCTCTACTTTTTAGTCCAACTTTTCAGATTCATGGACATATTTAACAAATTGGCCTCAGAATTCTCATTTTAGGATAAACTCAGGCATGAGTACTACCAGCAGACAATTCATTTCTCTCTTCAGTGATCTGCCCATGTGTTCATCCAAGTATAAGGGTGCACTTCGGGAACAGGTCAGACTCCTTCCAATGGACAAGGTTCTCCTTGTCAGCAAGATCCAAGTCACCCTTTAGAACATGTTTAACTCACCATTTGGATTTTTTTAGGAACAATTACATGCTTGATTCCAGCTTTACGTACAGATTTCAGCTAAAGAGAGACCCAAAAGTAACTGCATATGGTGGAGAATTTTTCCCATTGTTATGGTAAAGAGTGGTTCCAACTGTGTAAATCAAAAGGAAATGATCAATGACAATCATTCCCTGGTAATACTGTACTGTGATACAGGCCGGTCAGCCTCACTTAGGTCCCCAGCAAAATCATGGAGCAGATCTTCAAGGAATCCATTTTGAAGCACTTGGAGGAGAGGAAGGTGATCAGGAACAATCAACATGGATTCACCAAGGGCAAGTCGTGCCTGACCAACCTGATTTGAGAATGAGATAACTGGCTGTGGATATGGGGAAAGCGGTGGATGTGATATATCTTGACTTTAGCAAAGCTTTTGATATGGTCTCCCACAGTATTCTTGCCAGCAAATTAAAAAAGTATGGATTGGATGACTGGACTATAAGGGGGATAGAAAA
>NC_048300.1:144195338-144288437 GCF_013100865.1 Trachemys scripta elegans | reverse complement strand
CTTTCCCCCCAAACTCACCTCCGTCTCCTCCCCCGAGCGCCGCCGCTCCGCTTCTCCGCCCTCCCTCCCAGGCAAGCCTGGGAGAGGGGGGGTAGGAGGGGAAATGTGGCACTCTCGGGGGAGGAGGCGGGGCCAGGGATTTGGGAAAGGGGTTGGAAGGGCAGAATTGGGGTAGAGCTGGGGGGGCGGGGGGAGGGCGCGCAGGAAAATGTTTTTGCTTGGGGCCGCAAAAAACTTGGAGCCGGCCCTGACTGTATTTGTCCCTTATATGTAACAGATTGCTCCTCTCAACGCATCTGATAATTCATTATCATTCTGATAAATCATTATCCTTTCTGCCAGACAAAGATGTGTACAGTACCATTATATTACATACATGTTTAATCTCTCATCACATCAGCTCTATTACTTTCTAGAGCCTCTGGCATTTGTTCATGGCAAAATGACAACTGCTTTACAATTTTATAATAATTTAACTAATGTCTTACTTTAGTCAAATCTGCTCAGTGGTGTAAGGGCTTATTGATTTCACAAGAGATACTTGAACTATTCAGCAGCAGTATTTTATAAAATTGTAACGAACTTGCAGGAGTTTGCCTGGAAATAAGCAGCTGGAGACTGCACTACACTAAAAGCACCAATCTACACATGAGATATATTTAGTGCCATCCCAATTCAGTGTGTTACTGTAAGATCACTTCATCAAGGCCATTAGAATGAAAGTGAGGAACAAATTACCTTGTATTGCCCATCTGAAAAAATAGATGAAGCTTGGGTAGAGTGAAATAAAATGCAGTGATAAAACCTGGCTGCCATGCTAAACACTGGCAAGAGAATTTAATTGGTGTTGTGAATATATTTAATGAACATGTAAGGAAAACCAGGAGGGTCTAGAGGTGGCCAATGAGAGAGAGAACAGAGTGCATTGGGGAGGAAGAATGGAAAGCCAGCAGTTATCTTCATAGCTTGCTTGAGGGCTAGTGGGGACAAATTGCATAAGAAGGAACAAAAAGGTTTGAAGAAGCTGTAAGTGAAAGGGAGAGGGAGCACTCAAATCTGCCAGGTTTTTTTTTTTTTTCAGGGAGTTAGTCAGTGTGAGTCCCAGAAGTGTTCAAAGGAACTGCTAACCATACACTTCAACTAAAAGAACCAAAAATAAGCCACACACTGATTGACAACATCCTGAATTAGCCTGAATAAACTTTACTGAATTATGTTAAACCCAGTTGAATTAGGGTTAAGACCTTTGGGGTCCGTTGCTTTAGAAATGCAAATGTTAATGTACTGTGGTGAGACTTCTTTAGCAGGATGACAAAATTAGTGCAATCTCTAGAAGGCATGAGGAAGTTCAAAGGTCTTGTGGGAACAACATGTGAAGTGGATTTCTTACGAAGAACCTTGATGTGAGGAGAATGCAAATTCTTCTCTTCAAATGCAATATTTTGAAAATAGCCCTGGGGAGAGAGGCCCATTGTATACGAATTACCTGCTTCTGGAAACTCCAGATCAAAGGGTAGAGTAAACTTGTCATGGAAGTTGTTATTCTGAGCTGAAGTTGTGATGAACTTGTAACCACCGGGAATCCCCTAAAGTAGAGGATTGTCAGGCTACTCCTGCCAGAATCCCAGTTAGGGTTGGTATTAATTCTAATAAATTTACTAGCACTTGCATAAGTTCTTTTATTGTTTTAATAGGTTTTCTCTGTAATGCTTTTTACCTTAAGAATAAAGTAGGCTTGCATAGGAAGTCTATATAGTAATTTATATCCATAGCAATTATACCTGTTAACTGCCTGAAGAGAAAGTAAGCAGGTCTGGTTGGGCAGACTGTCTTTACTGGGACTAACACAGTGAAGGCAGGGAACTGTTCAGTTTGGACATACCCAGGTCAGAAGAGAGGCAGATGTGCATCTCCACCCAACAGAGGCAACAGCTGGGGAACTGGAAACCTTAGACTGGGTGCCCTTGCTAGAGGGGAAACACAGATGTAGTTGCCCAGAACTGTGACACACATTAGCGGCTTTTTGAAGTACCAGGGTAGCAGAGTTGTTTTAGAGACTCAGGTTCCAGGGATGTGTGTGATCCAGTGCTGTTATGTACCTGGTGAAGAGGCTGTGTGAATATACAGTGGAGGCAAAGTCACAGGAGGTGTGACATAGACACAAGGAAGAACTATCTACTGCATAAACAACAGGCAAGAATGGTATAAAGTGAGGAGTGATGGAAACCATTCCAGAGATGCTTGAAAGGGATTAGCCTAACATATACATCTCAGATTTACTTTCCAGTTGATCTTTAATAGTCATCATATAATTCCATCAAAGATTTTGCAAGGACAAAATCATTCAACTTACAGTTAACCTTCTAAGAGACTGATAAATCAACATCCCTATGAAGTTTTGAGATTCCAGCCCAGAGAAGTGAAACAATCAATAGTCCCTATAGTTAATATTTCTGGGAAAGGATTCTGTCCCACATTCACAGAATCTGGTTAAAGTCAGTATATCTCATTATGAAAGGTCACCGACAGTTTGGCTATTTGGGGATTAAAAGTGAGTTTTCAGGTTAGTTAATTTGAAATCATTATTTATCTTGGTAATTAAACATCCAATAAATTATCTGATTTGGTTTAATAAATCTAGGGACAGGGAGACATTTTAGTGATTGTAAACTGTTAAAGTCCTGAGATTAGTAAAATCATTCTTGCGTCCCAGTCAAATATATTAATCTTGTCCCCAAAACAAAAAAGTCAACATTTACCACTTGTTTAAAAAAATAATGGTAGTTGCTAATGGTTGTGACTTTGCACAATAATTGCATGTGTTATATAATGAATACTGAGAAATGGTTAAGAGATAAGGTAGTTTTTCATGGCAATATAACTGAGAGTCATATCTGGGGGGTGCGGGGAGTTGTCTGGGCCAGCAGGGGAAAGAAAACATGTTTAAAAGCTTGTTGTTTCTTACAGTAAACAGTACTTATGTTGTACTTAAAGTACTGCACAGGATCTTTTCAGGGGGAATAAGACAAAACGCCACATTTATTAGTAATACATGTATTCATTAACACTGTATTATATGCATATAATATATTACACTTACACTCACACACACACACAAACACACTCCGTCTTGTTGTTACCAATTAGTTGCTCCCCTTAACTTCACTGGCCAGGTGAGTTAGATGGGGGAGGGGGTGGAGCCGGGCTTCTGCCGATCCGGATCGATGCTCCCATGTTGACAAGACGAGACCCGGGGTCCTCTGCAAGACACCTCACTTTTATAGCAGCTTCCCTCTCATGCAAATCTAGACCAGATTCAAACTCTGTGTCTGTGTCCATTGGTCCTTTGTGCTGCTTTCTTTTGAGTGTTGTCCCAATGCTGCAAAGAGGGTGTTTCCAAAAGAAGGTGCTTGCTTCTAACCCCCGAGGCCGTCGGTATGTCTGCTTGTCTTTAATGAGCCCACTTGACACGTTTTATTGTCCTTGGGTCTGGCTCCCAGCCCCTCTCCAACAGTTGAGGCTGTCTGGAGGTGCTGCCTTCCATGCCTTGCTCATCCACACCTCATTCATTCAACAGGGCAATTGATTAAGAGTTGGGGGGGGGGGAGCTCTTGTTCTACTCCTAGCAAAAAGAAATTTTTCTTCTATCTTATTCTATCCTTAGGGGCTATAATATTATACCAAGGGCAATGCAAAGTTTCTAAATGAGGCTTTGATACAAAGTTCCACGAAAACAGAGGTCACACATGGGTAGACCCACCACAAGGTTATATGAAGAGGCACAATGTAAAGTCATATGAAAATTATCAGAGATTTATCTACACTTATATAACAGTTAAAATTCATAAAGGATCAGCTCATATATAAAAGTTATTTTTAGAACCTAGTAAGGGGATGTTCAGAATGAAAAGTCTGATATATTGATCAGGTAGCTAGTTATAAACCAAACTTTACACATCTCCAGGTAACTAGCATATTGGTAGGTGAATGTTCTGTAGGGCTACCTAGGTTCCTGAACTGAAACCATTTTACCAACTAACTTAAAATGTACAAGAATAATTCCCATGGACTGCCATGGGAGTTGCTGCTCCAAAATATTTGTGTATATTTATCTCAAAGTACTTATTTATCCAAATTATTCTAACTAATCACTACAGCTTTCCTGGCAGATATGTAAAACCTACATGCCAAATTGTTTTTGCCTTTCTCACATTAATCCTGCTGAAGTAGGATGACCAGATGTCCCCATTTTATAGGGACAGTCCTGATATTCAGGGCTTTTGTCTTACATAGGCACCTACTACCTCCCCACCCCCATCCTAATTTTTCACATTTGCTATTTGGTCACCCTATGCTGAAATCACAGGAGTACTTGCAAAAATAGTGAACAGAATCCCAGCATGTGAGAAGAAGCCTGTGACACAGGGAAAAGAAAATACACATTAATCCTTTCTGGGTCTTTAAAAAGGCATCTCAACACATAAACCCATTTAATTTATGTTGTCTCATTAGACAACTGTCATCTATTGCTGTGTACCCCAACAAAATGCTACGCAGCTTCTATACCACTTTATCTTTTTATTGCCAAGGAAAAAAACCTGTACTTCTAAAAGCAAAAGAACCCCAAATCTGATTTTCCACCTGCCCACAGCTGTGGTCCCAGCCTTGGCCGCCTTATCCCTGTCTGCGTTCCCCCCTCCCAGAGCCACAGTCCTGCTCCCAGCCCCAGTTCTAGGGGGCAGTGAGGAGCGCAGGTATGGGTAAGGGGGGTACAGGTCAGCACCCCACTCTAAAAACTGTTCCAGCACCACTGCCTACCACTGCCTCTTAAGGGGGGAGGGATAACTCAGTGGTTTGAGCATTGGCCTGCTAAACCCAGGGTTGTGAGTTCAATCCTTGAGGGGGCCACTTAGGGATCTAGGGCAAAATCAGTATTTGGTCCTGCTAGTGAAGGCAGGGGGCTGGACTCAATGACCTTTCAAGGTCCCTTCTAGTTCTAGGAGATAAGATATCTCCATTAATTTTTTATCCCAACATTCTTTCTACCCGTTCTCCCTCCCATCTCACAGAAAGGTTTTCAAATGGCCACAGGAGCATTACCGCTGCATGTTTTCATCTAAATATTTAGATCACAAAGACCAGCAAACCGAACTCACTGGTTTTATTCACAAAAATATTCTGAAATAAATTTTTGTTATATCCTCTCAGCGCTAGTGCTAATAGTACCATCTCAATAAATGACGAGAATGTTCTATTAATGTGCCTATTAGTATGCACCAACCAAATTTACAACCTAACCCCATTAGAAAATACCTTTCAAATGTTGCAAAAGAGGTTTATTTTTTTTTTAAAAAAGTATTAATTTTAATGATTAATTATTTCTGTGAAGAGCGGTACTTGAAAAGGACAAACTGATTGTCATTTAAAATTATTATGCTGTAATTGTATTCAGTGAATGCTTGCATAGGTTAACTAAATTAATCATTTTTCCCTACAGCAATTTTTTTCCTGAATACTATTTATTTTATCCATGACTTTAATCCAGTTCTCATTATATATCTATCTGTGGCTACTGTCTTGTGGAAAGGATGCAAGATTTATCCCAAAAATTACAAATCTCTTTGACAATAGTCTTTTGCATGCTGTTCTAAAACCTTTTTAAAAAGTCAGTCACTTAACTATTCAATCTTTATATCTTAGTTTTAAGTTTTTCTGTTTAAATGTGATAACAGCCAAAACATTCCAGTCATTTGATTTATAATGTGTAATATTTAAAGAACCTAAAGTAAATTTCAGAGGAAGTGAGAGTTTCTTGTTTTCTGAGTAAATGATGGTAACGTGTGAATTGTTATTAGCTGAAATCAGACTGACTAAACAATTTTTAGGATTCTTTATTTTTTTTTCACTTTATCAGTATTACTCCAGTTTTCTTTTGCCCTGGAAGTTGTATTTACAACAAGTCTATAATAAAATAAAATAAATTGGCAACTGCTGAAGATAAGCTACAGCACATGCCATCAAATGTTTGTAAATGTTTGCAGTTGTTTATAACACATCTTTGGCAAGACTTTGCTAATACCTGTGCTATACTACTGATATTTGGATACACAAGGGTTTTTTGAAATCTAATAAACTTAAAAGTAGCATATAAAGTCACAAGAAAATAGTTGCAAACATTTTCTCATTTCAACTGTTGAATTAGTTTTGTATTCCAGGCATGACTCTGCATTAGGGTCTCCTACAAACCAGGCTTTCAAAACTAACCTTGAAAATGTGCATGTAACTGTCAGTATGTTACAAGTTGGAGAACAGACTCTGCCTGCGATTGTCTCGGAGAATAAGATTTATTTATTTGTGTAGTTAAAAATCCTAGTATTTATATTATTTAGGAAATAAGATAAAAATGAAGATAACTGTCATAATTCTGTGTAGCAAGTGTTTGTTGAATGGGTAAGTAATTCAGGTTTGAAAGTGTGATTTCGTTCATTGTATAGCTTCCTTTAAAAAAAATTCCAAAACAAATGAGCAAGGATAGAAATACTGTCACCTAGGGCAGCCAAGCAAATTAGAGGCAACGAAAGGATGAGGAAAAAAAGAAAAGTCCTGTCCCCTTCTTCTAAATCTCAAGAATGAAGACAGAATGAAGTCCCAGTCGCCAGCACCATTAGAAGAGGTTAGCTCGTAATTCCTATCTGCAGAAACAACTCTAAAACATGGAAATAAATATTTAAACATTGTGGGGATTGGAAAGGCTTTTACTAATAAAAATATCCTTAATACTAAAGGAAGGAATCAAGTCTCTTACACAGGATTACCAAATAAATTGTCTACAAATTCTATCCCTTTACAGTAAAACTAAGCAGAATAGGAAAATACTAGAGCAGTGTAACATTTTCAATATCTCTTTCACTGGGTCTTGTATTATTTATGGGACATAGGTGTTGACAACAAAGCCATGAGAGTTCATTCTTGTATATGTCAACATAGTGATAAGTGGTGGAAATGTCATCAGAGCTGTTCATAAGGCTAAGGTAATGAGCAGCATATTTTTTCTCATGACCGAACAATACCTGTAGCGTGAAGACTAAAATGTTAATGTAATGCTTTACAATTCTCCACTGTTATATAGATAAAACCAATTTATACAGTGTGATGGTGTGTGCCAGGCCCTTTGAGGCCCCTTGCTGGAGGCCTTGAGGTCCTACCCCACCCTACCCCAAAAAAGGAGCAGTGAAGGAGGGTCCTCCAGGCCTGCCTAACAAGGCTTCAGGGAAGTAGCCAATTAGAACTCAGATGGCTCAGGAGCTGCAGGGGCTGAGAAGGTCAGTTCCAGGCAGGGACCAGAGGAGTAAGGAAGGGTGCTCCTTGTTTGGTGACTAGAGCTCAAGGGAGAACCAGAAGATGGGAAGACCTTCAACCCTGAGGTAAGGGTGAAGTAGAAGAGGCTATGTGGGACATGGCCCAGAGAATAGCAGCAGCAACTATTACAGGAAGCAGCATGTGGCTGCTATTTATAGGGTCTCTGAGTTGGGACCCAGAGTCATTGGTGGGCCTGTGTCCTCCGCCCCTTGCCCCCCCAAGCAGGGTGTCCTAAGCCCCACACAGGGGATAAGGCCTCTTTAGAGGCCCAAATGAAGGGCGGAGCTTAAGAGTCTCCAGGGAGAAAGCCCTGGGGGCACTGCTCTATACCAGGGCAGGCACAGACTTAAAGCTAGCTCAGAAGGGGCTGAGAACTGAGCCCAAAGACAGGGCTAACGACCTTTTACCCCAGGGGGTTTGTTCATTCACAAATTGACTGCATGTGACTTGGTTGGAGGCCATGTTGGTTGAGCCACTGAAGACTTGCCTGATGAGGACAGCAGCTGACAGGGGGCACCATGAGCAGAGAGATAGAGAAAGAGTGCAGGTTATCTCTTGGCTGACAGGAAGTGCTCATGAGAGGTGAGTGCACATCATCAAACACAGTCTATATGATGTCACAGGAAGCAAACATGTCTTCTGCAAAGTTATTAAAATGTGCATACATGCTGATTGTTCAAAAATAAAGCTCCTAACTTGAGATGGGGCTGCTTTAAGCATGCAGCTAATGTGTGATAAAACTATTCTAGAAAGGGGTTTGGTATCCTTGCACAGCCCTCATAAATCCCGCTTCCCAAAGAGGCAGAATTAAAACTGGCCCTTAGAAAATAAGTTCTTCGGGGCAGGGACCTGTACACTAAAATTGCATTAATAACAACAATATCTCACCAACAGAAGTTGGTCCAATAAGATATATTACCTCACCCACCCTCTCATTAATAACAACATATGGCCTTTTACCTAAAAGTCATTGGTTCGCATGTAACTTATATTTTAATAACTGTAAGATGTTGTTTGATAGGTCCAATGACAGTTTTGCCATTAGACAAGCTAGGGAATTGGCATATTCCAAAAAAACGAGAAAATAAATTCAGAGTAGAATATATTAACTTTCTTCTTAACCCTCTGCAGTTTAAATAGGTGTTACTCAACAGCTCTGATATGAAAGATTTATGAAAGGAAGCTGCTCCAGGACACCTGACCATACATTGCACGTTTAAGTAGGGATCCGAAGGAGCAGAAATAGAGGTAGTAAGAATTCACTAAAGAACTGGCAGCCTATAATTAAATAGTGCACATTCAGCTAAGGTGAGTTACCTTAAAATATCCCACCTAAAATCTTGTCCTAAAGCTGCCTCCGGTTCAGTGGCCTGTGTGAAATGAGTTGGTGATCTTGGGTCAATTTGTAATGCTGTGAAGCATCATGGCTGGTCTCTGAAATACATGCTGAGGCTGCAGGTGTCAGTGTGCAATCTGCCCACTCTCTCCTGAAGGTTGGTCATATTTTCTTTGTTTTAATCACATATTCAAAGGGAAAACCTGGAGCACTGTGGTTGGGGGTGTCATAGAGAAGTGTTTTGGTAGGGAACTAGAGAAGTTGCTGTGGAATTGAGGAGATAAAGGGCTTCCCTATCCCACCCATCCCCCCTACAGAAATAAATCAAGATTGTGGGTCCATTGTGGTTTCTAAATCTTCAAATGTGTTAAGGGCTGTTATAAAGAGGATGGTGATCAATTGTTCTCTGTGTCCACTGAAGGTAGGACAAGACATAATGGGCTTAATCTGCAACAAAGGAGATATAAGATAAATATTAGGAAAATCTTTCTTATTATAAGGATAGTTAAGTACTAGAATAGGTTACCAAGGGAGGTTGTGGAATCCCCATAACCGGAGGATTTTAAGTACAGGTTAGACAAATATCAGTCAGCGATGGTCAAGATATACTTGGTCCTCTCTCAGCATGGGAGGCTGGACTAAATGACCTCTTGAGGTCCTTTACAACCCTACATGTCTATGATTCATCCGTTTTTCAAAAATAATCTTTTTATTTTAAATGTTTTTCTCCAACGTTTTAATTGTTTTATTGAGATTGGGACTATAATTTGGCTATAACTATCACACAATCAGGTTGCTATATCAATTCAAATGATTGTCTGAGTATAATGGAGCACTCCTAATGAGCATTCCTCTCATCAGGAATGGCCTGGTTACTACTATGAAAAAACATTAACAGTCAAAATGTACTCCCCCTGGCTTAAGAGTTGAATATATAACTCTTTTGTCAGAGTGTAAATTAAAATTCCCAATTGTATAGTAGAGTGTAAGTACATTACAACAATGTCTTTATTTCTTCTAAAAAGATATCAACCCATGGCAACTCTCTAAGAAGCTGTTTTATGTTCATTAAGATATGTCAGATGCTCTGGCACAGAGTAGAAAAAAAAATTCAGAAAGAGATTCTCAGCTCAAAGTATTTTGCAAGTATTAGCATACAAGTATTTTTTTTTTAAAATCTCTTCTGAACTGTTTCATTTTTAATGATACCAAAGTTTTCAGATTAAAACAGTTCAATTTAAAGTACATGCAGTAATTCAAAGTATTTAGTGTCATGTCACCATTCCTGCAAATAAAAACCAAATTTTTCTCTCTCGTTACATGTCCAAGAATCTCTCCCTGGAAGTTCAAGTTTGGTTAACAAATGTTTCAGATGGTTAAGTAAAGAAAAGGAATGTATTGTCTAGAATCCTTGGGAATGTATGCTTTAACTCATTTCAGTGGCCAAAATGTTCATATGCATGTACCTAGTTATATTTAGGCATTTAATAATTGGCTAGGAATTTCAGCCACACCTCATTTCCTTTTTGTACTATGGCTATTATATATTTTTTAAATAATTCATATATTCACTGGATTTAAAACCAGAAGAGACCATTAGATCATCTAGTCGAGAGGTGGGCAAACTACGTCCCACAGGCCACATCTGGCCCGCGGGACCCTCCTGCCCAGCCCCTGAGCTCCTGGCCCAGGAGGCTAGCCCCTGGCCCCTCCCCCACTGTTCCCCCTCCCCGCATCCTCAGCTCACTGCGCCGCTGGCGCAATGCTCTGGGTGGCGGGGCTGCGAGCTCCTGGGGCAGCACAGCTGCAGAGCCCGGACTGACCCAGTGCTCTGTGCTGCACGGTGGCATGGCTGGCTGTCCTGGTGCTCTGGGCAGTGCGGCTGTAGCGCTGCCAGCCACCAGTGCTCCAGACAGCACGGTAAGGGGGCAGGGAGCATTGGATAGAGGGCAGGGGAGTTCGGGGTGGTGGCCAGGGGGTCGGGGGGTGGATTGGGGTCGGGGTGGTCAGAGGGCAGGGAACAGGGGTTTAATGGGCAGGGGTCCAGGGGGGGCAGTCAGGAATGAGAGGGGGGGTAGGATGGGGCAGCAGGGGGCAGTCAGGGGTGGGGGTTCTGGGGGCTGTCAGGAGACAGGGAGCAGTGGGGGGGTGTATGGGGCAGGGGTTCTGGGGGGCTGTCAGGGAACGGGGGTGTTGGATGGGGCAGGAGTCCGGGGGGGGGTCATCAGGGGGTGAGAAGCAGGCTGTTTGGGGAGGCACAGCCTCCCCTAACCGGCCCTCCATACAATTTCCGAATCCCGATGTGGCCCTCAGGCCAAAAATTTGCCTGCCCCTGATCTAGTCTAACCTCCTGGATAAAATAGGCCATTAAACTTCACCTGATTACTCTTGTGTTTGGCTAAAGCATATCTTTTAGAAAGGCTTCTAATCAGTCTTGAGACATCCCTTGGTAGTTTGTCCCAATGGTTAAGCACCCTTACTGCTAAAAATTTGTGCCCTATTTCTAATTTGACTTTGTCTGGCTTCAATTTCCAGCTGTTCAGCCACTGGTTCTTGTTATGCCTTTCTCTGCTAGATTTGAAGAACCCTTAGTACCTGACTAAGTTCCCTCTAAGCTGTGTGGCCGCCTATCAAGGGTCACGCAGGTGCTCAGGGCTGCGGCGGGGAGAGGCACCTCGCCCCCAGCTCCAGCCCCACACCTGGCCACACCAGGGGGAGGTGGGGAGAGATGCTCTCCCCTAGCTCCAGAGCTGCTGTGGCTGGGGAGAGGCGCCTCTCCCTTGGCCCCAGTGTTACCAGATTTGCCCGTTACTTTGGGGTATGCTCATTTATTCGGGTTATTCTTCTGGGGGGGGGGGGTTCTGTAATTCTATCAATGTACTGCTTGTGTCACTTGTGTTTTCATATGGAGCTCTATTTCTCCCTTCTGCAAGTCCCCTCCCAATGGAGCTATTCTGTAGGACCTAGGTTCCCTAGAACTGGGTTTCTCCAGCCCCAGAACTAGATGAACACACCCACACATACATTAACAAAGCAAGTCTGAGCGGACCGGGTCAATCAGCACTGTCAAGCTGACCCCTTATGTGTCTCTGGACCCACTGGGCTGGATGAAGCAGCACTTTCAAGCTGCCTCTCCTTATATGCCCCTGGGCTCCATGGACTGGGTCAAGCAGCACTTTCAAGCTGTTACCCTTATGTGTCCCAGATTCAGCACGTCCCTATCCCCACTCTCACATCACAATTGTACTGGCAGTAACCTACTTGATGAGCAAACCCCACAGTATTTTGGGCACTGCAGGGATCTTTAGCTTAGGTAAAAGAAGCATTGCTGTAGAGTGAATGGGGGAAGCTAAAAACACAAAAGAGTAACGTTCAGCAAGAGAGAGAGAAGCAACCAACTTAACCATAAAAGTTATTTATTGAATAATAGTGATAACTACACACGGTGGGCTAAACCAACATAACATACATTATTAAAGGTTAATACCTAAGGTAGAAAGGAAAACAGAGAAAGAGAAGGGGATCTCACCGCTCCCTGAAGCTTGAACTGGTCGGGATTCCCAGGTGATGGTGGTAGCTCAGGGTCCTGAGGGCAGGAGACAGGCAGAGCCCCCAGCATGATCAGTCAGGAGAATATGGAGTCCCAGTGGAACTGATGCATAGTTTGGATCTAAGCATCAGAACACTGACTGGAGGGTGAGTAGAGATTTTTGTAGAGAAAATACAATGGTTCAAGGGAGAATACTAGATTTGTTTTATAGGTGAACTGATGACTCAAGGGTTTTCTTTAGGCTAGACAATAGGATCTGATCACTCTTGGCTCTGGGTGGTGTTTTCTTCCAGGGAGCTCACAATGCAACTAGGCTGCTTCAGTATTTTGGATATCAATCAAGGATTCATTACTAGAATTGGTCTGATAATTGCTGAGCTGGGTGTGTGCAGGCATAGTGCATTAACATCTGGAGCAGAGATTCCCATGATGCAGTGCGTCCCTGCTTTTCTTATTCATAGATTCATAGATTATAGGACTGGAAGGGACCTCGAGAGGTCATCGAGTCCAGTCCCCTGCCCGCATGGCAGGACCAAATACTGTCTAGACCATCCCTGATAGACATTTATCTAACCTACTCTTAAATATCTCCAGAGACGGAGATTCCACAACCTCCCTAGGCAATTTGTTCCAGTGTTTAACCACCCTGACAGTTAGGAACTTTTTCCTAATGTCCAACCTAGACCTCCCTTGCTGCAGTTTAAACCCATTGTTCCTGGTTCTATCCTTAGAGGCTAAGGTGAACAAGTTCTCTCCCTCCTCCTCATGACACCCTTTTAGATACCTGAAAACTGCTATCATGTCCCCTCTCAGTCTTCTCTTTTCCAAACTAAACAAACCCAGTTCTTTCAGCCTTCCTTCATAGGTCATGTTCTCAAGACCTTTAATCATTCTTGTTGCTCTTCTTTGGACCCTTTCCAATTTCTCGACATCTTTTTTAAAATGCGGTGCCCAGAACTGGACACAATACTCCAGCTGAGGCCTAACCAGAGCAGAGTAGAGCGGAAGAATGACTTCTCGTGTCTTGCTCACAACACACCTGTTAATGCATCCCAGAATCATGTTTGCTTTTTTTGCAACAGCATCACACTGTTGACTCATATTTAGCTTGTGGTCCACTATAACCCCTAGATCCCTTTCTGCCGTACTCCTTCCTAGACAGTCTTTTCCCATTCTGTATGTGTGAAATTGATTTTTCCTTCCTAAGTGGAGCACTTTGCATTTGTCTTTATTAAACTTCATCCTGTTTAACACAGACCATTTCTCCAATTTGTCCAGATCATTTTGAATTATGACCCTGTCCTCCAAAGTAGTTGCAATCCCTCCCAGTTTGGTATCATCCGCAAACTTAATAAGCGTACTTTCTATGCCAATATCTAAGTCGTTGATGAAGATATTGAACAGAGCCGGTCCCAAAACAGACCCCTGCGGAACCCCACTCGTTACGCCTTTCCAGCAGGATTGGGAACCATTAATAACAACTCTCTGAGTACGGTTATCCAGCCAGTTATGCACCCACCTTATAGTAGCCCCATCTAATTTGTATTTGCCTAGTTTATCGATAAGAATATCATGCGAGACCGTATCAAATGCCTTACTAAAGTCTAGGTATACCACATCCACTGCTTCACCCTTATCCACAAGGCTCGTTATCCTATCAAAGAAAGCTATCAGATTAGTTTGACATGATTTGTTCTTCACAAATCCATGCTGGCTGTTCCCTATCACCTTACCACCTTCCAAGTGTTTGCAGATGATTTCCTTAATTACTTGCTCCATTATCTTCCCTGGCACAGAAGTTAAACTAACTGGTCTGTAGTTACCTGGGTTGTTTTTATTTCCCTTTTTATAGATGGGCACTATATTTGCCCTTTTCCAGTCTTCTGGAATCTCTCCCGTCTCCCATGACTTTCCAAAGATAATAGCTAGAGGCTCAGATACCTCCTCTATTAGCTCCTTGAGTATTCTAGGATGCATTTCATCAGGCCCGGGTGACTTGCAGGCATCTAACTTTTCTAAGTGATTTTTAACTTGTTCTTTTTTTATTTTATCCGCTAAACCTACCCCCTTCCCATTAGCATTCACTATGTTAGGCATTCCTTCAGACTTCTCGGTGAAGACCGAAACAAAGAAGTCATTAAGCATCTCTGCCATTTCCAAGTTTCCTGTTACTGTTTCTCCCTCTTCACTAAGCAGTGGACCTACCCTGTCTTTGGTCTTCCTCTTGCTTCTAATGTATTGATAAAAAGTCTTCTTGTTTCCTTTTATTCCCGTAGCTAGTTTGAGCTCATTTTGTGCCTTTGCCTTTCTAATCTTGCCCCTGCATTCCTGTGTTGTTTGCCTATATTCATCCTTTGTAATCTGTCCTAGTTTCCATTTTTTATATGACTCCTTTTTATTTTTTAGATCGTGCAAGATCTCGTGGTTAAGCCAAGGTGGTCTTTTGCCACATTTTCTATCTTTCCTAACCAGCGGAATAGCTTGCTTTTGGGCCCTTAATAGTGTCCCTTTGAAAAACTGCCAACTCTCCTCAGTTGTTTTTCCCCTCAGTCTTGATTCCCATGGGACTTTACCCATCAGCTCTCTGAGCTTCCCAAAATCTGCCTTCCTGAAATCCATTGTCTCTATTTTGCTGTTCTCCCTTCTACCCTTCCTTAGAATTGCAAACTCTATGATTTCATGATCACTTTCACCCAGGCTGCCTTCTACTTTCACATTCTCAACGAGTTCCTCCCTATTTGTTAAAATCAAGTCTAGAACAGCTTCCCCCCTAGTAGCTTTTTCAACCTTCTGAAATAAAAAGTTGTCCCCAATGCAGTCCAAGAATTTGTTGGATAGTCTGTGCCCCGCTGTGTTATTCTCCCAACATATATCCGGATAGTTGAAGTCCCCCATCACCACCAAATCTTGGGCTTTGGATGATTTTGTTAGTTGCTTGAAAAAAGCCTCATCCACTTCTTCCACCTGGTTAGGTGGCCTGTAGTAGACTCCTAGCAGGACATCTCCCTTGTTTTTTGCCCCTTTAAGCCTAACCCAGAGACTCTCAACACTTCCGTCTCCTATGTCCATCTCTACCTCAGTCCAAGTGTGTACATTTTTAATATATAAGGCAACACCTCCTCCCTTTTTCCCCTGTCTATCCTTCCTGAGCAAGCTGTACCCATCCACACCAACATTCCAATCATGTGTATTATCCCACCAAGTTTCAGTGATGCCAACAATGTCATAGTTGTATTTATTTATTAGCACTTCCAGTTCTTCCTGCTTATTCCCCATACTTCTCGCATTTGTATATACGCATCTAAGATACTGGTTTGATCTTTCCTCCCGGTTTTGTCCTGACTCTCCTTTCTCTCTGCCAATATAGCCCACACTCCCTCTCGTTTCCGACCCATCTCCCCGGTCTCCATGTTCCCCACTTACCTGTGGGCTTTGCTCACCTGTCCCCGTCGAACCTAGTTTAAAGCCCTCCTCACTAGGTTAGCCAGTCTGTGTCCGAATAGGGTCTTTCCTCTCCTTGAAAGGTGAACGCCATCTCTGCCTAGCAGTCCTTCCTCGAATAGCATCCCGTGGTCTAGGAAGCCAAAGCCCTCCTGGCGACACCATCTTCGCAGCCAGGCATTCACCTCCATGATGCATCTGTCTCTGCCCGGGCCCCTACCTTTGACAGGAAGAATTGAAGAGAATACCACCTGCGCTCCAAACTCCTTCACCCGTACTCCCAGAGCCCTGTAGTCACTCTTGATCTGCTCAGTGTCACACCGCGCAGTATCATTTGTGCCCACATGGATGAGTAGCATGGGGTAGTAGTCAGAGGGCTGGATAATCCTCGACAATGCCTCCGTAACGTCTCGGATACGGGCCCCCGGCAGGCAGCATACCTCCCGAGATGAGATGTCAGGGCGACAGATGGGCGCCTCCGTCCCCCTCAGCAGAGAGTCTCCGACCACCACTACCCTACGTTTCCTATTTGCAGTGGTGGCAGCAGACCCTCCAGCCTTAGGGGTACGAGGCTTCTCCTCCTTTACTGTAGGGAGTGATTCCTTCTTTCCTGTGTCAAGAAGAGCATAACGGTTACCTATAACCACGGCAGGAGGGTTCGGAGCAAGGGTGGAGCACTGCCTGCTGCCAGAAGTAACCAGCTGCCAGTGTCCACCCTGAGCCATCTCCTCCTCCACCAGTGGTGTATCAGCAGTCCTGTGTACTGGGACAGCTACCTCAGCTGTCTCCACATGGACACTGTCGAGGAATTGCTCATGGATACGGATGCTCCTCAACCTAGCCACCTCCTCCTGTAGCTCTCCCACCTGCTGCCTGAGAGATTCCACCAGCAGGCACCTCTCACATTGGATGGTCCCCCCAGCCTGGATATCAGTAAGTGGAAATTGCAAGTTACAGTCTTTGCAAAACCACACCAGGATCTGGGTAGAGGCATCCATGCTTAGGCACTCTGTCTGGCTACAGGCACAGGTGGAGGAGACAGTAGCAGTGCTGGCACAGGTGTTGCGGGTCTTCCTAACCATCGTAAGCCTCCCTCTGTCAAACTCCCGTCTGCAGCCCCCTGTCAGCTGAAAGGGTTGTTTAAGCGAAAAGTTATGAATGTAGTTGCTTTATAGGTATTAAGGGGAATCAAGAGAAAACAGATGGAACCGGCAAGGGACCCTCGCCCCCTTCCTGCTCCCCTTCCAAACTCCCTTGCGAAACTCCCTGTTAGCAGCCCCTGGTCGCTTGTGCGCTGCTTTATAAAGCCCTGGCCTGTATGAATGCCCCGCCCACTGATAAAGGCTCAGCCACTTACCAGAGACTTCTAGCTTTCAAACCTTCCAACTGCCAGCCACAGCACACGGTCCTTCAAACAACCAAAACAAACAAACAGACTGACAAACACAAGCTCAGCTCACAGCAAGTAACCCTCAAACACAAACAAACACACACTACAGACAGTCACTTACCCCAAAAGGGTGCTGTATTGCTCCTCCTTCACCTGGAGATCTCCCTTGCGAAACTCCCTGTTAGCAGCCCCTGGTCCCAGAGTTCAGTGTGGTTCTCTGTTCTCCATTCTGTATGCAAATTGAGATGTCTCCCTGACCCATCTTTCAGGCAGATGACGCTAGGGGAGTTGTCTCTGTTCTTCATTCTGTATGCTAATGGAGATGTCTTAATCTTGTCACCCTTGTCAGGAGGGGTCTAGGTGTGTCTCCCAATGCCCTTCATTGCTCTCTGAAAGTCTTTTCTCTGATGGGTTTTGGTTTAAGCAGAGGCTGGTGGGGGCGGGGATATCTTTCATGAGTCAGACAGGCTGGATACTGAGCCCTGGTTCCCCAAGAACACAGAGCTGACTGGTATCACCAGCCCCAGATCTGCTGCGGGGGGGAGAGGGCTGAAGGGAGTCCTCTCTCCCCGCCAAGTCCCCAAGGCAGCCTGCACCCCAAATCCCTCATCCCCAGCCCCACCCCAGATCCCACAGCCAGAGCCCTCACCCCCCCCCACACTCCAACCCTCTACCCCAGCCCTGATCCCCCTCCCGCACCCTGAACCCCTCATCCTCACCCCCACCTCAGAGCCCACACCACCAGCCGGCGCCCTCACCTCCCCTCCATCCCACCCTCTGCCCCAGTCCTGAGCCCCATCCCACACTCCAAACTCCTCATCCCCACCCCCACCACACATCACCTCCATATTGGTGCACATAACAAAATTCATTCCATACATGCATGGGAAAAATTAGAAGGAACATTGGTATGTTCTCTCTGGAAAGGTACTTATATACTGGAATGAAGTCACCTTTCAATCTTCTTTCTGTTTGAGCTCTTTAAGTCTGTCATTGTAAGGCATTTTCCTGAGCCCTAGAATAATTTTTGTGGGTTCAGTTTTTCAACAACCTTTTCAAAATACAGACACCAGAACTGGATGCAATATTCACTAGTGCTATAAACAGAGGTAAGGTCACCTCCCTACTCCTACTCAGTATTCCCCAGTTTATACATCCAAGGTTTGCATTTGCCCTTTTTGCCACAGCACCACACTGTGAGCTCACATTGAGTTTTGTCCACTATGATCCCTAAATCCTTTTCAGAGTCCTTACTTTCTAGAATATAGTGTGTAGATATGGCTTGCATGCTTTTTTCCTCGGTATATGAATTTGCATTTGGCTGTATTCAAATACATTTTCTTTGAATGGGCCCAATTCACCATTCAGATCGCTCTGTATGACTATCACGTCCTCATCATTTCTTACCACTCTGCTTGACATCTGCAAATATTACCATATATCATATATTTACTTCTGGATCATTGACAAAAATATTGAATAGCATTGAGCATAGTACTGATCCCTGCAGAAACCGCACTAGTAGCATTGAACCCCATTCTCCATTGACAACTTCTTTTTGGGAGTTGTCAGTTAGCCTGTTCTTAATCCATGTAACCAGTACTCTGCTGATATTGTATAGTGCTAATTCTTTAGTCAGAATGTCAACCAGCACTGCCAAATGTGTTACAAAAGTCTATACATCCATGCAGTTACCATTAGCAACCAAATTCGTAATGTCATAAAAAAATTGTCAGGTTTGTTTGACATAACTATACTCCAAAAAATCATATCCCCATCCTTTAATTCTTTGTTGATTGAATCCTGTATCTGATTTTCCATTATTTTGTCAAAGGTTTGATGTCAGAGTAATTGACCTATTGTTTAGAGCTGTGAGGAGAAAAGTAATTCTGTTTTGTTGAGGATTTTGATATTTTAGACTTTGGTTTGTTCCAATATGAAGCAAAACCCAAACATTTTGAAATTCTCCATGAAAGGGAATGAAGCCCTGCCTCTGGTGCAGTCTGGCGGGCATGCTGCCATGGAGCCACAGACCCTGGAAGCCCTGGGAATCCAGGTTGCCAAAGAGGCCTGCTTGCCCATTTTAATTCTTGGCACAACATTAGCACTTTTCTAGTCTTCTGGAATTTCCTCAGTATTCTGAAATTAACATCAGTGAGCCACAGATCTCCTCAGCCAATTCTTTGAAGATTCAGGTGCAATTTATCCAGTCTTGCTGATTTAAAATTCTTAACCCCAATAGATGCTATTTAAAATCCTCCTTAGTTAGTAATGGGTTGATAAGTACTTCATCACCCTCATGTGATATTAGTACATCCTTGTGCTTCTTTTCAAATACAGAACAGAAATATTTATTGAAAATGTCTGCCTTTTCTGTATTAACATAGAATTATTAACAATTTTATCATTTCCATCTAGTACTGGTCCTGTACCATTGTTAGGATTTCTTTTGTTCCCAGTATACTTTAAAAAAAAAAAAAAATCCTTCTTGTGGTTCTTAGTCCTGCCAGCCATCATTTTCCCCTGATGTCTATAGCTTCCTTATCAGTTTTCCTACCTAATTTGTAATTTATATATGGAGATATACCTATCTCATAGAACTGGAAGGGACCCTAAAAGGTCATCAAGTCCAGCCCCCTGCCTTCACTAGCAGCACCAAGTACTGATTTTGCCCCGGATCCCTAAGTGGCCCCCTCAAGGATTGAACTCACAGCCCTGAATTTAACAGGCCAATGCTCAAACCACTGAGCTATCCCTCCCCCACTGATTGCTCTTTTTCCTTGTGGGGATGTATTTCTAATTGCTGCCTTCACTTCACCACTGAACAGGGATGGCTGTAGCCAAAGTTGTCTTCTTTCTTGATTCTGAATCATAGCTTTCTGGCCATATAATAAACTCTTCTTAAAGAATTCCCAATTTCCATTCAAATTTTCTTGTCTAAATATTTGCTCCCTATCAATTTTGTTCATAATTTTCCCAAGTTTTAGAAAATTAACTCTCTTGAAACCAGGGCCGGCTCCAGGCACCAGCTTGCCAAGCAGGTGCTTGGGGCGGCCACTCGGGAGAGGGGCGGCACGTCCAGCTATTCGGCGGACGGTCCCTCACTCCCACTCAGAGCGAAGGACCTTCCGCCGAATTGCTGCCGCAGATCGCGATCGCGATTTTTTTTTTTTTTTTTTGCGCGCCGCTTGGGGCGGCAAAAACCCTGGAGCCGGCCCTGTTTGAAACACAAAGTATATATATTATTGGTTGGGACTGTCCTCTTTTGCCCATATTGAATGTAATCAGGTTATGATCACTGGTCCATAGGCAACCAACCCAACAGCTTCCAGTCTAGTGATTAATTCATCTGTATCCATCATAGTGAGGTCCAAAATAGAATTACCGCATGTAGGCTGCAATATCTTTTGTGTTACAAAAATCACTATCTATAATTTTTAGACACTCTTATGGTGTTTTACTACTAGCTGCATGAGACTTCCAGCATATGACATTCAAATCGAAGTCCCCAAAACAGCAGTTTTTCTTTCTACACAGCATAGGCATGTGCTAAAGGAGTAACTCATGCTATTCTCTGGTTTGGGTCTGTAACACACTTCCACCAGTGTTCCCTCCTGTGCTTTATTAGTTAGCACATTGATCCATATGTGTTCAACAATGTTGTGGATTTGAGTTATCAATAACTCAAAAACAGATAATGGTGTCTTTCCCCCCACACCTCTTTTACTCACTATCCTTCCTAAGCAGTTTGTAACAATTATAATAATTGCGGTTTTAATACATCTCTCCTGGATATATCACAGTACAGAGAAGCAGTTACCCTGCTCCAGTCAAAAAGTACCTGAAAGTGCCCCTGGCTGGATTGTGCCTCATAAGCACTGCCACATACTGGGAATTGTTTGGGAATGCATCACCCCAACAGAAGGTCTAGAAGGTGCAATGTTCCCACTGCAGAGGGAGTGTAGTCATAGAGCTGTTCTTTGATGGTGCAATGTAAGCTCCACTCTGACAGGCCACACAATGGGGCTGGACCATGACTCTGCCTCTTTAGGGATGGCCAGTGGCACTAACTTTGGGCTGTTTTTGTACTTGGGTGAACACGGACTGCAGTTATGATCAGCCCATGACTAGGCCCTACCCTCTTTGTGCTATCTCCCAAATCATACCCCACACAGGGGCTGGGAACAGCCTAAAACAATCCCATCTGACCCCCTGGGTACATACGCAGGTGGCTAGCCCAGGCCACCACAGCTACACTACTGTTTTAGGCACTAGCTCAAGCAGAGCTAGTGCATATATGTCTACCCAAGGTGGGAATTACACCCCTTAGCTGCTCTGTGGACATACCCTAAGACTGTTACTAAAATAGTTTCTTATTGGTTTAATTTAAAAATATTAGAAAAATATTGTTTCTTTATTAACTATGCCCTCAAAGTTGAATTGAGACCATCAGTATGTTATTTGCCAAGTTTCATATACAATCAAAAATTGTTGACAGAAAAATGTATAGAAGAAGTATGAAGAAGAAAGCTAATAAATCATAAAAAAGCACAGAGGAGAAAACTCTAATCAGCAAGCTGTGCCAAAGGCTCACTAGTAGCACATAGGGTACTACATGACAGTGAATGGAAATTTTAAAAAGAACTTGGGTAAAAACCTAATCTAAAAGAGGTTTGGTGCACCTCAATACCTCCTGAGCTTGAAGAGACCTGAAGGTAATCAACACCTCACAGGATCATACTGGAGTACAGCTGGGCGGGAAATGGTTTTCCTGTTCTGCAAACATTTATGACTGTTTGAAATGTTTTCCCATTTTGAATCAGGACAAAAAGTCAAAATGTCAACTTTTCATGAGCTGAAAAAAAAAGTTATAATGGGGCCATTGCCTGCTTTGGTGGAAGTGGCATTTCTTGGGAAAAAAGACTTAGGTGAGAATCCCAAGCAAAGATAGCTGCCCTCCTCTGGCCTTGGGCTTAGCCATAGCCCTTTTCTTAGCTAAGAGGGAATGCTATCTTAGGAAGCTCTCTGTTCAGCATGCCGGCTTCTGTGGGCCCCATTCTTATGTGCTGCTCTCTCCCCAGCCCATGTATAGTATAGGGACCATAGGTGCCTAACATGGGGCTGTGGTTTCCACTGGGAGCAAGGTGTCTAAAAGTTCCATACCAAGTATGGTCAAATATAACAAGAAGAAACCCAGTGTAAACAAAGAGCTACTATTCTATGCTGTGTACAACTCCTGGCACTTCCTAACTGATAAAATGGTACATCAACACATGGTTATGTTCCTTTGAACTTCATTAAAAAATATTGTCCATGCTCTGAGGCCTTATAGGAAATCTAGGATCTCCGTTAGGAAAATGCCTTGACCAAAGATGCAGAAAAGTGAAATAAAAGAACTGCTGACTGATTTATTTTAAGACAAGACAGTAAAATAAGGCATAATCAGTAGAGGAATAAAAAAGAGAAGAGACAGACCTTTCTCCTTCCATCCTTAACATGCAGAACATATGGTCTGAATAAAGATATAGAAAAGATTCTGGACCCTAAGAAACCAGATTGTAGAAGCTAGAGATCGTATGCTGTGTTGTGAGCCAGCCAAAGTCAGCCTAGTCGTGCTAGATGCACAGCCCATTTCCCCTGAAATATCCATTATAAAAAGTGTATGACTTACATATCTTTTAAATGACCATAGACCACATGTACTCTGCAGCAGCTGCTTCCTAAATCTGGTAGTAGGCCCCTGGTTTCTGCAGTACCCTATTACAACAGACTGGAAGTGTTGTGGCAGATTCGAGTACATTTAAAAAACAGCAGAATTTTATTGAATTCAATATGAAAATGAGTAATACACTCAGTACAGTAACCCCTGTTATTTACTTTTTATATGAAATTCAATCTGTTTTATGCTGCTTATTAATCTTCAATTTTTTCAGTGTGCTGCAAAATTTTGTATTGAAAACACCTAATTATATAGAAGCTGGCAGGGAGGAAGTTGGAGATTTTGGCAGCTGCTTAGGCGACCACTGGGCCTTTTGACACTGCAACACATGCTGAAAGATTTCTGCTGAAACAGTCAGCAGGAATATAGTTATGTGGACATTTAAGTTACAATGATTGAGTTTTGGAGTTAACACTACAGAGAGATCAATGGCGCAACTCATAAGTTCCAGAGCTGCTATTTCAGGCTGGCTGTGGAACCAAGAAGGCAGCTCTGTTTTGGTTTCCACTTGGATCCCATATTGAGTTTTTTTAAAACTGTCAGGGACCTAAATGTATTTTTTTTTTAAATGAAAACATAGATTTAGCAGTACAGTTTTGCTTGAGGTGGTCCAATCCCCTGACCACAAAATTGTGGAAATACACAAGGCCCTGATTATAACAAATCACCACCTGCCTGCTGCCCTTAAAGCACAGACTAGGACTGATGTGAATAAAGGAAATATAATGCAACTCATAAAGTTGTATGTTTTCTTGCCTTTTCTTCCCTTTTCTTGACATTTTCTTCTTTTCCCTTCTCTTTTTCCATCTTCCACTTTTCTTGTATCTCTATTCGATTTTCTTTCTCTCCCTTTTTTTCCTTACTTATTTTGTCCCAGATTCAGTAAATCACTTAAGCACATGCTTAAATCCCACTTAATCCAATCAAGCCTAAGCATATGCTTAACTTTAGGCATGTGGGAAAGTGCTTTGCTAAATGGGAGAGGCTTAATTAGGTGCTTATGTACTTTGCTAAATTGGGGCCTGAATTATTTTGCTTTCTTTCAAGTCTGGACTCCCCTCTATGTCTCTATCCCTCTGGCCTTGGCTACACTCGGGACTTCCCAGCGAGTGTAGTCGTGCCGCCAGCTCTCGCAGCGCTGTATGTACTCCACCTCTCTGAGGGGAATAGCTTGCAGTGCTGCAGGCTCTGATTACACTGGTGCTTTACAGCGCTGTATTCGCTGCGCACGGGGGGGGGGGGCGTTTTCACACCCCTGAGCGCAGCAAATTGCAGCGCTGTACAGCACCAGTGTAGCCAAGGCCTCTGACTCTTACATTATTGCCTTCACTTCCACCTATTTCTCTCCTTGAGTCTGTGTATATGTCACGTATTCTTCTTTCCCTCTCACCTTTTTTCTTCCCCCTCTCGCCTCATTCTTACCTTCCTTCTCCTAGCCTTTCAATGGTTCTTTTTGTTGCCTCAGGTGAAGTTAAGCCTATCTCTCTCTACTTCATTGCTTACTATCCATGATTTGACTCTCGTATTTAGATCTGAAAACTTCTGAGTTGAGGAACTAATAACCTGCCATATTTGTATACCCTAATTGGACTCTGCAGGCATCTTACCTTTCAATGTGTGTGGTGTTTCCTGTGTGTTTGGGTTTGTTTATAGCCCAAGTAATCTTTGCTAATAAAGTTGGCAGCCGGATCAAGCATCCCATCCTGTCAGTGCCTATGCTTGAACACTCAGGGTAAAGGCTCAGCATTTTGAAAGGATAGGGGTTGCATCCAGTACAAGGTACTAACCATGTTAAGCCGCTACTGGAGACTAGTTAGCAAGTCTCTGAATGGGATTCTAGTTATGCCAACCTGGATGGATTAGTATAGATCGGGGTTCTCAGACTAGGGGTTGGGACTCCTCAGGGGGTCGCGAGCTTATTACATGGGGGGTTGTGAGCTGTCAGCCTCCGCCCCAGACCCAATTTTGGTTCCAGTATTTATAATGGTGTTAAATATATAAAAAGTCTTTTTAATATATAAGCGGGGGGGGGGGGGGAGTGTCGCACTCAGAGGCCTGCTACCTGAAAGGGGTCACCAGTACAAAAGTTTGAGAACTACTGGTATAGATGGTCAAGGTGTGGCCAGTCTGGTGCTACACCAGCAGCATAAGCAGGCCTTAACTCCTCATACCCAACCTCTGTCCCTTTACTGGTTCTGCTATGCACAGCAAAGGCAGGATTTGGCCCTAATTACATCTAAAGGCTGTATTTTTTTTTTTTTTCTTTTTCACAGGATAGTAAGTAGAGCTGCTCTGGAATTTTCTGACATAATGTTTTTTTTTCATTGGAAAATGCCAATTCATCAAAATTGAAACTGTTTACCAAAAAAGGGCCTAATTTGATCAATTTCTCATTTTGAAAAAAATTTGAACCCATTTTCCTGCCCAGCTCTAATGGTAAGGCAGCTCCCGTGCTGACTGTTTGTTTTATACTTATCCGGCAAAGCTTTCATTTGTTGCTATACAGCTGCGTTTGTATATTTTTTTATTATGTTCCATGGCAGTGCATACTAATTTACTTTCTCTGCTTGTCATCTTGGTAACCACTGGTCTGACATTTATCCTGGTTTATTGCACAAAAGTAATTTAATACTTTAATAATGGAATAAATTATATACTATAACTCCAGTCTTAAATGCCTATTTCATTAACATTTTATAATTTTATTTTGCACATAAGACCTACAGTAAAACTCCCTGTTGCTATAGTAAATCATTTTATAACTTTATTTAATATGTAGCAATGATATTAAATTCCAGATACCTTGCCCTATATCAGAATAAATATATCTGAGCCAGATGTTACCAATTTCATTTGCTGAACCATTAAGTGATCACAAATGCATCTGAGAAATTTAGCCTCTGAAATAGATTAATAGTTTGGATTTGTCACAACAACAGCCCCATTTACACTTACATATGAATAGTATCAAAAAAACTTGTTCCTCATTTACAAATTGTTTTATGGATGGCTTGAAAATATAGAAGAGGTGTCACACAGCCCATCACAAACAACATAACCTAAACTGGCAGAGAAAGAGTTAACTGAAGCCAGAGAGCAATTAGTACACCCAGTTGTCCCTGGAGGCTGGCCCAACCCCAATTTAGGATTAGGCTCAGCTGGGGAGGAGCTGGGTGACTGATTAATAAAGAAAGGAGTTCATGCTAGTACAAGGCAGCTATGAGGCCTATGGGGAAAGTAGGCTTTCAGATCCTCTTCTGAGAAGGGAGCTCTGGCAAAGGCCTAGGAAAGATAGTGGAGTGGAGTATGCTTCTGTGGTCAACCTTAACAAAAAGTAAGACCCCCCAAAGAGGTAGTCCAGGGGGTGGGTTTCTGGAGGAAAGAGATATGATACAGAGAGAGCCTTGAGAGAGGCAGACAGGAGCCAGGCCTCCAGGGAGAAAATCCTGGGAGGTGCCATTGGTACAGGAACCAGAAGGAGCTCTGCAGAGCCTGGGAAAAGAAGAGTCTGCAGGAGTGAGTCCAGAAAGCGGCTGTGGAACAGGCCTAGAGGTAGGCTGAGCCAGGGAGACAGCAAAGAGTGCAGAGTAAAACTACAGACCACAGCTGTTTGTTACAAGATTCCTGGAGTGGAGCCCAAAGTAGGAGAACCTGGGTTCCCTGACAGCCAACAAGGAAGGCAAAGTGAAAACATCTTGTTACAAGGGATGTAAGGATCAGTGACTGAGCCCAGAGCGAGGCCAAAAACCTGCAGCAAGATCATTGGACTATTGTTTTGTGTGATTCTGTTACTCCAAAAGGGCTGGGACTGAACATGACCTGGCTGGAGAGCTGAGTCACAAGAAAAAGCAGGCCACTACATAGCTGGAGTGGCTGTCAGCAGGGGCCGCCAGAGGAGGCAAGCCTCTACACTTCATCTAGAAATGATGGGGTATACTGGTGGGTATACTCTTCTACAGTGTCACTAGTTTCACTTTGTTTAAACACCGTTAACTGTATTTCAAGTTGATTTTACAATTCTCATGTCCTATAGGGGCATCAGTGGTACATTTTGCTTTGCTAGACACTTCCTTATTAGAGCCTGAACCAGCACCCAATGAACTCAATATGAATTTTTTTGCTGACTTCAATGGGAGCTGGATCAGATTTCAGTGTCCAGTGTTTGGAAATAATGTACTATGTGTTTGTGCAACTGATAAATATTGGTGTTACGGTAGCTCCCAAAGGGCCTAATCAGGATCAAGGGACCATTCTTATAGAGGTGGATGCAGTCCATGCCCAGAAGAGTTTATTATCTATGGCCTGATCCTGCAAATACTTAAGTACATGCTTAACTTTAAATGTTAGTCGCCCTATTGACTTAAATGGGACTACTCTTATGAGGAAAATTTAAGCAGATATGTTTGCAGGATCGGGGCTTAAGAAAGAACTTTAGATGAAAACTTAAGAATTAAAATAAATTGATGTGTTTAATCAAAGGTTCTGTACCTGTTCATTGTTGGGGAAAATGTGAAATTCTTTGCAATCTAGTATAATTTTTCCATACATTTAATTGGGTAACTGATCAAGCTGTGGCTCTAAATTTTGTAACTGATATGAATATATCTATAATGTTTAATAGTTTAGTCTAGTCTAATACAAAACCATACAAAATACAATAATAGAAGAGAGATTCACTACAGTATATAAAGAAATATCACAAGCTTTCTGAAGCTATTCAAAACCTCTGACAATTTGACCTACTAGTCTTGTTCAGAGTCTGCTGGTATGTATAAGTCTCTTGACTTAATATGAAAAATCAGAAAGGACCCAATACTTCCTACATTTAGAGTGGATGGGAGTCAGAGATTCTAAAGCTGAATGGAAAGGATTTGTTCAGATCCAATTGCATGCTCATTTGAAGAGGAGAACTAATGTTACTTGCTCAGCCATCCTCCTCCCCTCCCCCACTTTGCACCACATACATGTTCTTGTTACTGGGCCCTCATTGTTTTGCTCCAAGTAAATAAAATACACTTTTGTTATAGGTGGGGTTGTAAGCATTGCTTGTTGTAAATAATGTATAGTTTATCCTCAAAAGACATGCCAGAGTTCAGAAGGAATGAGAAACATATGTTGCAAAAACATAATTTGTAGGGTCTTCAAGCCCATCAAACATTGTGGTTGTAACCTTTGTGACAAGAGGGGAAAGCCTATTTGTGCTGGCCACAGAAAAGGCTTAAGAGACGCTTCACACATCCTTTACCACCCAGCCATTCCATCAGCTGTAGCAACCAATTCTAGCACTTGCAGAAGGGGGGAGGGAGGGAAATAAGGGACAAGCAACAGTAGCATCTGCATTGTACAAGAGTAGTGTGGGAAGGTGGTAGAGGGAAAGACCCCCTTCTTTGTCTCTCATATTTGGCTTTTTGCCTTTGTTACTCTAGATATTTATATCAAAGCTCAGAGTAATAACACTGACTGGCAAAAATCTTTGTTAATCTACAGTTAACTTTGTGCCCTTCCGGAACATTGAGTTAATCAAAACTCAGCTCACATGGGGGAGGGGGTAGGAAGAGGGGATTGGATGAGGGAATCAGACCCCCGACGATGGGCAGGGGACCCCAGATCTTGGTACATATTCAAAGGTAGGAAGAGGGGCTCAGAGGCAGCCCTCTCAGATCTTGGCACACATGGGGGAAGGAAGAAGATGAGGCTGACAAGTGCACCTGTTCCTATTCTTCCCCCCCCCCCAATCTCTCTATGCCACTGACCTCCATGTCCCCTTTCCCCCAAACTAGGCCCACAAACCCTTTCTCCTCCCCTATCTCTCATCCCCATTTATCCCCCTTCCCTCACTTAACCCCAACCCCTCCCCACATATTTCTCTGCTCTCTAACTTCCCTACCCTTCCAGCAAGTATTTGCATATGTAATTTTTATTTTCTTTTTAAAAATTGTTTTAGGGTCTTCTGAATATTCTTTTGTACTCAGATTACATTTCCCCCAAAATACAAATCCCCTTTAGCTGAGGTAGACGCCTTTTTTTTTTTTTTCAGATTTCTGCTTGCAGTAGGGCTTGAATTCATAGTGCCTGGGTGATGATCAGGTTGAATAGCCACAACATTGCCCCAGAGCAATGGTTCTCAACTATTATGGGCTGCATATGCAGCTCTCTATATGGGCCGCGTCCACACCATATATATACCATCTGTATTGCCATGAGGATGTCACATGGGCCACAGCTGTGTGCTGACAGGGCCACAAGCGGTCCGCAGGTTGAGAACCACTGCCCCAAAGCCACACACTTCCTATGAATAAAGTTGGCACTAAGCCCTCTTTGGCTCTTTCTCTGCATGTGCTCACTGTAATCCAGTGGTTTTCAACCTGTGGTCTGCAGACCCTTGCATGACTGCAGACTATGTCTAAGATTTCCAAAGGAGTGTGCACCTCCATTCAAAATTTGAGGGGGTCTGAAAATGGAAAAAAAAAAAGATTGAAAACCACTGCCTTCGGCACAAAACTAACTGAAGAAGTGAACTATTTTGCTAATAACAAAGGAATAGTGGGTGCCAGGCACTTTCTGATGGTAAACCTCAAGTGAGTAAGACCCTTGTACTATGATCAGAGCCATGGTTTTATCTCCAGGTCTGGGCAAATATACTGGTAGACTGTCAACTTTAAGAAAAGTTGTTGTTTTTTCCCAAGGGATTGTATCTAGGGGACTCTTTAGTTACATTACCCCAAATTTGGAATACTAACCATATCCATGTCCCCATGACGCACACGAATGTCAACGCGATCCGAATAACTGTGTGGATTTTAGAGCGTTTAGATGAGTCAAGCTTTAAACAGAAAGCTGTTTTTAACTTTAACCGTAGCAGATCTAGTGGTGTCCTATAGTGGCTTGTGTGTCCTTTCTCTCAAACTGCCCTATTTTCAACTTTCACCATTTGCTATTTGGCTTTTTACACCTCTTTCTAGAGCCAGGATGGGCTATTTTTGAATTTTCTCGCAGTATGAGCCTTTCTTTATATTTGTTGTTCCATGGCTTTTCATACAATTCTGAAAGCCACGTTACTATAATTTATCCAGGGTAATGGTAGATTCTCCATCACTGACCATTTTAAATCAAGACTGGATGTTTCTAAAAAATCTTGTCCAGCAATTATTGTGGGGATGGTCTCTGGCCTGTGTTATACAGAAAGTCAAACTAGATGATCCCAATGGGCCATCCTTTTCCTTGGAATCTATGAATCTGTGGGGAAATTATTTGGGCACCTTTTCTAAAGTATAAAAGGCTTTTAACTTTAAAAGAGAGGGGGGGCCTACTGGTTGGTCATTTTCTCGGGGTGGGGAGGGAGGGGAACTCTGCAAAAAAACAAAAAAAGCCATGTTCTTAAATTGAATTAGCTACCTGCATTAGCTAATTTAGGATAAAATAGTAGCGAAGACACAACAACTCAGCTTTAAACTTTGGTTAACAGCTCCTGATAAAGCTTTTAGTGGAGCCTGAGGTTGAAATCTATTTAACTTTAATTTTAACCTCAATTAAGCTAACAGGTTACTAACCTGAGTTAAAAACATACTTTTTTATTTTTGCAGTGTAAACATACCCTGAGTCTGAAATAGTACCAGGGGTTAAACTTTGAGGCTGTGTAGCAAAGAACATCTCCTTTCCTGGACTTGAGGAAAGGGAGCACTATGGAATTGGATTTGCATACTGAGGGTTGGCTGCAGTGGCATTTTCCCTGGTTTGGGGATGGATGCTGAATATTTTGTTTGTATTAGCGCAACAGTATTTTTAACATATGGCAAAGGCACCTAGAGTTCTGGAAAGGCACTCTTTTCTTTGTCTTAGTAATTTTAAAATTTTATTTAAATTTATATACTAGTTTTAACTAATGAAGGTTTGTATGCCTACAGGTTGTGATCAGGGCCGGCTCCAGGCATCCGCGAAGGAAGCAGGTGCCTTGGGCAGCCAACAGAAAGGGGCGGCACTCAGTAGCATAGCTAGGAGGGAAGCGGAGGGAGTAGCCACTCCCCCACTGAGCACAAGTGGCATCTTGTCAATTTCCTGGCACCTTTGTACTCACCCGGGGGAGCGATTTTAAAAAAAAAAAAAAAAAAAAAGGCGCTGCGGCACTTTTACTCACCCGGCAGCGCTCCGGGTCTTCGGCGGTGGGACCTTCAGTGCCACCGAAGAAACCCGGAGCAAGTGAAGGGCCCGCCGCCAAAGTGCCGCCTAAGACCCAGAGCACCGCAGGGTGAGTAAAAGCGCTGCAGCGGGTGGCTTCATCAGGTGTTTTGCATTTTCACCACATCATATTTCACTATACATGTAAAGAGAGTGTTTATCTACAAATGTGAATGGAAGCATACAATTCTTAGGAATGTCAAATATAGCTATGAATATAATGTTGTTCATGTCATCTGTCACTAAAAGCAGGAGTAGTTGGCATTGTAGGATTCATACACGATACTCTGTTTAGTGTTCCCACAGTTGCTATTATGATTTCCATAGCTAATTCTATTTGGCCTTGCAAAGCAAATATATTACTTTGTAGCAGGTCCTATCCCCATACTTGGAAACGAACTGGTTTTATTCCCCTAGATATTAGTTGCTATATCTCATGAGTCTACGGAGAAAAATAAACATTTTATGATAAAGAAACTGACAGACACCTCATGTTTGGAAGCTGAGATTGATACAAGACACACAAGAGAATAATAGAATTTCCATAATACACATCCAGTCCATTGAATTTTTGTATGTGAGTGAGTCCTTTTTCTTAAAATCTGAGGATAGTATGGGGTAAGGATAGAGGGCTTCTCTATAGATGTGAACTTCACACTATAATTGACAAATGAAAGTCTCAAAGTACAAACTGAAGTCAATGTAGCTGTGCCCATTTACATCAGCAGAGAATTTGGCACTTTCATCTTCCAGTGGGCTAAATTTTACTCGGATCATCTTTCTCAGGGACTTAGGGATATTTTGTATAATAGTATATTTTGGATAGAATAGGATAAGAGTATATTTTGCAAATAATCTATTAAAGTCTTAAGGTCATATGCTTGACCATATTTCTAGTTATTTGAGTTTATTTTCTTATAACCTTTCAGTAATTGGTTGGTGCTATATGTAGGTGTGAGGCATTCGGCCATCTCCCTGACATTTGTTTGGGAAATAATCACAATATTTCTGAACTTTAAACTGGTATTACCCCAGTTGCTGCCATTGTTCCAGTTCATGACCCAAATGGATGGTGCAGGATGAGATCTGTAGGTGCCTGTTTATGAATTCTCATGATCACAGTTCTTAATCTTATTTCAGAAAAGTTCTCAACTTCCCAGTTTCTTCTCTTTAGCTTCAGGTTTGCTGATCTGCTTCAATGACAAATATCTCTACTGAAATATTCATTTTATTTGTGTCTCACGCCACATATTTTTAAAAAGCTCTTTGATATTTAGGGACTAATAAAGCTGAGAAAATACTGCAAGAAATTTTCAGTGAATTATTGGTTCATTTACTAAAATGAATTCTCTTCAGTTGTGTTTGATAGATATTCCAGTGAATGGGTTAATGGCAGGGATACCCACAGGATCAGAAAATTTTAAATGAATATTGGAATATGAAATCAAAATTCTTTCCATGAAGTATTCAAACCAGAAATCAGATCCCAAGAGCTCTGCTCCTCTAATAGGGAACTGGGTTATTCATGAAAATTGGGTTTGTAATGAAACTATGGTAAGAAGAACAGGAGTACTTGTAGCACCTTAGAGACTAACAAATTTATTAGAGCATAAGCTTTCGTGGACTGTAGTCCACGGACAGTCCACGAAACCTTATGCTCTAATAAATTTGTTAGTCTCTCAGGTGCCACAAGTACTCCTGTTCTTTTTGCGGATACAGACTAACACGGCTGCTACTCTGAAACCTAGGGTAAGAAGATGAAAGATGTGCTTTCTCAAACACAAGTTATTCAGCTAAGTACATGAGTAATTGACCTTGACAACACCCCATAGAATTTCACGCAAACAAGATGAGCTAATGGTCCCTTCAGGTCTTAAAATCTACAAAACTATAATCCTTGGAATGCATAGGACACATACTGATTTCTTCTATCTGCTAGCCCTATATGAATAATGGAATCAATCTGATCAAAATTTCCTGTACTAGTTTGTTCAATTTTCTTCTTTACTTTTACAATATGATTGGCAGCCTGTGCCTGTAGACACTTACTTATGTCTGAAGTTACTTGTAAAAGATGCTCCATGGGTTGGCTGACTGGGAATTGCCAAAATGAATAAGGGTGATAAGGCTGCTATTGTACCTCACAGAGACATCAACAGTATGTTTGATCTCTATCACGTCTGGTTATCCCAAGGTATTGTTTCCATTTCCACTTGAAACATAGAAAAAACAACAATCACAGAGTGTTGTTGAAATCTCATTTCTACCAAATACTGAACATGTTTTCAAATCTTCGGACTACATGACAGCCATGCCCACTGACTGCAAACAAGATTTATTTATCTTTAAACTGAAATAAAATGTGTTTCAGTAAGAATAGTAGATATCTGATCTATGATAACATCTTGTTTAAAGATCTCATAGTAGTTTGCTATCTGTAAGGCTATGTTTATGTCATGGAAGTCACGGAATCTGTGACTTTCAGAGACCTCCATGACATTCTCTGCTTCAGCCCCAGGGATTGTGGGGGACTCCAGCTGGCAGCCAGTGGGGCCCTAGCAGGGTTCCGGCAACAGCAGTGACAGGGAGCCCCCTGCAAGGTCTAAGCAACAGGTGACAGACTCCTGAGGGGGCCCTCCTCAAGGTTCCAGCGATAGGTGACAGCCTTGCGCAGTGGGAAGGATGTCCCGTTTTCTCTTTGGGAAATATGGTCACCCAGCAATTCCCAGCTGCCATGGGCAGAGGGGAACCTCCCTGCAGCTTCCAGGTGCCCTGGGCAGAGGGGGAAGCCCACAGCTCCTAGCTACCATGGTGGCAGGGGAAATCATGGAGCTGTATCAGCAAAAATCAGACCTGTCATGGCTTCCGTGAATTTTTGTTGATTGCCTATGACCTGTCTGTGACTTTTACTAAAAATAACCATGACAGAATCTTAGCTTTAGCTGTATGAGGAGGGCTACTCTGTAGTTACTGTTCCTACATTAGGAAGTGTCCGAGGATTGCATTCTGGCCACTGTAGATCAAAGAACTTATGTACCTCCTTCTTTAGCAGATTGTATATTGGGCAAGCCATTTCCCTTGCTATAAAGTGGCTTGTTTCTGTACAATTTTATCTTTTTAACCCTATAGAATTAGATTAGATTGTCTGAGGAATGGAGTACCCTGATGTTATTCCCATGAGTCTGATTCCAGTCTATAGGAAATTGGGCTTGGCTAGCCCTTGGCATTGCTGTAATAAGATACTTCCCTGGGTCCTTGGCTGTGGACCCTCAAAAGCCTATGCAGCATCTGTGGGCAGCAGCCATATGAATGGGTAGGGCCCTTAGTTCTAAGATAAATGGAGAAATGCATTTCTCCATTTCCAGCATTTCAGTAGCAATCAGAAAGGGAAGAAATTTAATATTATGTTTGCCTTTACTGAATTTCCCAGATGTTATTTCTTTGCTAACAGCTTATTCTACACGATTTTCTATATAATCCTTTTTTAATCCCAAACCCCTAGATGATATAATCCCAAACCCCTAATATGCCAACTGTGACGGGTTGGATCACAGAAACCCCCTTGGGGCTGCCAACTGATGTGCCAAGACTACTTCTGCCACTGCTTTCCCTGCCAGTTTGGGACTCCAGTGCCCTGCCTTGTTGTGCCAGCCACGCTTGCTGGCCACAAATACAGACCCAGGTCTGGACCACATCCCACGAGCTGCAAGCTTAATTGAAAGCAGTTTAAGAAGTGTTCCTGTTTTTAACACTCAGATGCCCAACTCCCAATGGGGTCCAAACCCCCAATAAATCCATTTTACCCTGTATAAAGCTTATACAGGGTAAATTCATAAATTGTTCGCCTTCTATAACACTGATAGAGAAATATGCACAGCTGTTTGTCCCCCTCCCCCAGGTATTAATACATACTCTGAGTTAAATAATAAGTAAAAAGTGATTTTATTAAATACAGAAAGTAGGATTTAAGTGGGTCCAAGTAGTAACAGACAGAACAAAGTGAATTACCAAGCAAAATAAAATAAAACACACAAGCCTATGCCTAATACAGTGAGAAAACTAAATACAGATACAACCTCACCCTCAGAGGTGTTCCAGTAAGCTTCCTTTTACAGACAAGTTTCCTTCTAGTCTGGGTTCGGCAATCACTCACACTCCCTGTAGTTACTGTCTTTTGTTCCAGTTTCTTTCAGGTATCCTTCGGGGTGGAAAGGCTATCTCTTGAGCCAGCTGAAGACAAAATGGAGGTGTCTCCCACGGATTTAGATAGACTTTCTCTTGTGGGTGGAGACTCCCTCCTCTCTCCTAGGCAAAGTCCAGCTCCAAGATGGAGTTTTGGAGTTACATGGGCAAGTCACATGACTCAGGTTTTACAGGCAGCAGCCATTGCCCACATGCTATCAGAAAGACTTCTTGTGTAGATTGGAGCCTTCCAAGCTCCATTGTTCATTAACTGGTTCTTGACTGGGCACTTAATTTGCACATTCCTTTCTGAAGAGGCTGACCCAATGCTTTACTAAGGCTACTTAAAATCAAGCAAGTATACAGCCAATCTTTGTTACTTTGAATACAGCAATGACACATGTATACAAATAGGATGAATATATTCAGTAGATCGTAACCTTTACATAGATATGTTACATTGCATAAGCAGCATAAAACATATTCAAGTTATGTCATATACATTCATACGCATATTTCCATAAAGCCTTATGGGGTGGAACATCACACCAACATCTGCCGCTGTCCAAATGAAATGTATGCAACTGTAAATGAATTTCTGGTTAAAATATGGAAGCAAAATTTATCCTGCCAAATAAAGAACATCTTTATCATGCACTCAAGACTCCAAATTTACACTGTTTGATTTAATTCTGAACTAGTTTGCAAAATACCCAGGATAAAAACATCATCATTCATTCTATTTATGACTAGACATTTGGTATTTACATCATACTTCAAGCACATTCCCTCCACTTTCAGTCACATTTTTTGTGGTAAAATAACTAGGGCCCTGCCATATTCACAATCCATTTTGGTAAATTTCAAGGTCCTTGGATTTTAAAGATATTTAAATCTGAAATTTCATGGTGGTGTAACCAGGGACGTCCTGACCCAAAAGGGGATTGTGGTGAGGTCGCAAAGCTACTGCAGGGGGGTCGCGGTATTGCCACCCTTACTTCGACACTGCTGCTAGTGGTAGTACTGCTTTCAGAGATGGGCAGCAGGAGAGCAGCAATTTGGTTTAGCCCAAAATAGGATCCAATTAAAAAGTAAAGACAGTAAGAAATAGCTCACATCATGTGAGAGACTTTCACTAAGATGAAGTGGAAAATGTCATGGAGATATCTGAAAGTCATGGAATCCGTGACCTCTATGACACAATCTTATCCTTAACCATGAATAGTCTGTCTTTCACCCCAAATTAGAAGCTGGATGTTTGTTCATCTTGTGAGTCAAATCTACATCCTTCTATACAGACAATGTCTCTTATTCTCTTGCAAGTCCTAAATAATGTGTACAATCAAAGAATTTATGGAGTATGTCCTCCAGATTTGGATGATAAATAGAGCCCTGAAAATCTGCAGGTATCTGCATCCATGGATGAGGATGCAGTGGTATTCACCATGTTTGTAGATCAGATGCAGATATAATTATTCAGATCCAGCTAACACTGGTAAAAGTTCACTTTGTTTTTAAATTGCAGTGTCAGTTCGTCAGCATGAATTGAAATAGTCACTGCATCACCCCTCTGCACTTCCTTGCCAGTTGTCTCCAGAAAAGTCAATGGAGAAACTTTATTTTGAATTTCTAAGTACTGGTGCATACAGTTTGAAGGGAAATGAGAAAATGCAAATCACCAATTTGGAATACATTCAGATTTCTTACTGGTGAAAACAGAGATACTGCATGTTGAATATGTTGCATGCAAAAAAGTCTGTGCTTTTACTAGCCATAAAACCAGTACTTCAAACTTACTTAACAATAAATGTTGACCGGAATTGGGATCCAGTTTGCAGAAGCTATTCACTAAGAAATGTGTCACTATCAAACGAGACATGAAGACAAATGCGACTCTGGAATTATTGAAGTTTGTAGCAACTACCTCAAAAGGTCTTATATCTGTTAGCGGTGAGGGATTCCTTTCATATTCTCAATGTTTGATTAACGTAGGTGCCAAATACGGTCAAATGGATGCACATGTGCTAATACCACATTCCACAACATTAACCCAGCATGCTGCACTTGTGGCAGAATTAAAAACAAATGTCCACGGAGCTGAAAAACATTCTTGGCACAGTGGGTGGAGGGGTTACCCTCAATCTGTGGATGGACGATTCTAGAAAAGTTGCCTATTTGGGAGTAAATGTTCATTACATGGAGCCATAGCAGTTTTTGGAATAGTATAGCGGGTGCTTTTTGTGACTCAGTTTGACAGTGGGAAACCAAAAACTGCAGAGAACATTCATTTGGTTGTTATTCAAGCCCTCAGAAGATTTGATATACACAGCATTACCAGCCAGATGGTTTTCTTATGGACCGGGGAGTGAACATGGTTGCAGCCCTCAAGTCCTATGTGCGAATAAGCTGTTCAGCGCACACTATAAATACCATACTAGAGCACGCTGCCAAACCAGAAAGAGGAAGCAGTAACCAATCTGATCCACACAAGGCAAAATCTAGTTACTTACTTCAGGAGTTCTGGACTTCAAAGCAGACTGCAGAAGTCTCTGAAAGGAGATGTAGAAACATGATGGAACAGCAAACTACTCATGTTTTAAGACAATCCAGTAGCAGTGGGACAGAATATATGAAATTTTGCAGAAAAGGGGGATACTCAGCTCATTAATAGCATTGACCACAACACTTTGAACATTTTAATAGGGTTCCTGTAGCCCTTCAAGGAAGCATGAAATGCGCTGGAGCAATCATGACAGCCCACTTTCCACTTGGTGCCCATTTGGTACCATCTCCATCCTTCTACCATTGATGTAGAGTATCTGTCAACTCAAATCCAAAGTCTTAATATGTCTCATCAAAAACATTTTGATATCAAGCCTATGCACAGAGTAGTGGTTTTCCTGCACCCACAAATGAAGGGAATGAAAGTTTTCACTGAAGAGGAGAGACAGGAATTTTATCAAGCGACCAAGGAGTTTGTCTCATTGCAGGAATATTTTTCTCCTGCAATAAATCTTATGCTGCTTTCGTCAGCTCTACACAGACAATATCATCAAAGGAGACAAAATGGTCACATACAGAGTCTAAGGATTCAAATAGCAAGTGTGGAAATGACTATGATGAAGTGCCAAAGTATATTACCCTGAAACAGAGAGAGAATGAAAATGTGTAACTGCTGGCATGGCGGAGACTACACAAGCACAACTTTCCCCTTCTCAGTCGAGTTGCATGGTATTCCATTCTTGCGTCACATGCACCCTCCGAGAGCCTTCTCAGTCTCTGGTCACACAATTAATGAGAATCATACTTCACTAAAGCCAGAAGTGGTGAATGATGTTTTTACACAGTAATATTGCAAAGAAAATCAGCTGTCCCGAGGAAGACAATTCAGGGCTGGTAGTTAGCCCTACAGTGCTTTAATTTGTATTGAAAGAGGTGCCAGGGCTCAGCCCTGGTAAACCCTGGAACTGGCTGGGTGGCCAGACAGCCCCTGCACCCCCGCTTCTGCGCCCACATGGGGAAACTGACTTAGAGTCTCAGAGCACCTGGCGTTGCTCCTTGCTACCCCACCTCAGCCCTCTAGGGGGGCGCAGAGGATGACCTGCCAAGCCAAGAGGTGCCGGGGCTCAGCCCTGGCAAAAATGAACCACTCTAGCCCTGCGATAGTATTCCCCTGGCATGCTGCCACAGAGAGGACAGACTCCTTGACCCTTGCACTATCTGGACTTAGAGTATCGTCCGCTTCAGTTACTGCTGCATCAGCATGGCATTTTTTTTCTCAACATCACCAGTAACTGCACCACATACAGCAAACAGCTTTATTGATTAAGGCCTCAGAAGGGCTTTAAATCAATGGAATATAGCAGACCACAGCAAGAAGTGTTGAGCAGGAAGCTTGGAGACTGACACTTACAGCTGCTGGGAGAAGACTGCAAACCCTGAGTGATAAGGGCAGGAATCTGGATTGAAACGCAATGCTAATTTCCTCAACACATGAGCTGCTATGGGGGGGAAACCAACCCTAAGGCTATCTTTTATTTTATAGTTCAGTTTGTGATTTTGAGCATTATTAACCTGAGACATGTATTTTATTATTTTTTTTATGTAAAAAGCTATTTGTTCTGATGTCTGTTGTATAATAAGATGTTTAACACTAATGCGTGCATTTATTAAGTCATATAGCTTTCTTATAGTGTGTGCACACATGGACACAGACACTCCTTCTGAGAGGCACAGGAAGATAGGGTGCTGGTGCGGATGCAGATAAAAGGTGGAGTATAGATTGCAGGTTGGATATAAGTTGATTCTCGTGGATGTGGATCGGATGCAGATCTAAATTTTTGTATGCATGGAGGGCCCTAAAGATAAGGGATTTTGTTAGTTTTCATTGTACATTGTTTCACTCTAGAAGAGAGGAATTGGCTGGCACAAGCAAGAAGGAATTTTGAAAGATATAAACAAGATGTTACTTTGAAATATTAAGACAAATTACTTAACAGGGGGATCCCAGTTGATACAAGGGGCTAATAATGAAATCCTTGAAATGAATCAAACATAAAAAGCCTCCAATAAGAAAAGCATAGAGGCAATTTGTTATGCATCAACTCATTTACAAGCTACCAATGGAAGCAGCAGAGAAACAGAAAGTTAAAATCTGAGCACTCACTTGGCATGTGTCCAGTAGGAATTAGAGGATGAGCCCCTCCATAGACCTCTGAAACTAGGGTATATAAAACTGCGGTCACCATGTGCTCCAGAGAGTTGGCTGAATCCAGCAAGAAGCTACAGGATCCTAAATGAGATTAACACCTGGATCAAACATATGGAAATTACTCTACCCCACCCCACGGTTAAGAAGATAAGAAGTGGTGAGATTTCATTTTAAATATTGTATTTCCCTTTCTGTTTCAGACTATCTTGCTAAGAGCTTGTCTACACTTACCGGGGCATCGACACGCGGCTATCAATGCATCAGCTGTCGATTTAGTGAGTCTAGTGAAAACCTGCTAAATCAACCGCAGATCTCTCTCCCATCGACTCCTGTATGCCACCTGAATGAAAAGTGCAAGGGGAGTCGACGGGAGAGTGTCTCCCATCAACATAGCGTAGTGTGGACCCTGCTGTAAGTAGATCTAAGTATGTCAACTTCAGCTATGTTAGTCACATAGCTGAAGTTAGATCAATCTCCACCCTCCCCATAGTGTAGACAAGGCCTAAGACTGCACTCTCTAGTGAGACCTCAAGTAACCATATTTTAGATTTTAATTTCTTTTGTAAATCCAAGCAAACTGGCCTAAGATTGAAAACAACAACTTCAAGCAATTGCTTTTGATATTCTAAACTTGTCCCTTTTGGACCAATCCAGTCAAACAGCTCTTAAAAAGTGCCTTACAGTTCAGTGCATCCTTGTAAGTGTGATAACCGTGTTTAGATAATAAAAAATTGGTGATCATAAGTAAATGTAATAAGAAATCTTGGTAATTTGCATTGTTCCTTGATGTAACTGCTGAGTCTCAACTCTGGTCTGTGATAATTGCTTTCAAGGTTGTATTCTATGTATAGTACACACCTAGAACAATGGCTTTGTCTACACTTGAGTGGTGAATTGGTGATTGTATATTAATGTGGTTCTGTGTAAATTAATAAATTGTTGGTTGGTTAAGAATTACCAACTATCCTTACTTGAGAAATATTGTTTAAGTTCAATTTACCTGAGAAGAAGCCAGCATTAAAATTAATATGCTAATACTTCCTGGACTCAGTAAAAAGGGGTTATTCTATTTAGATTCCATTCTATATTGGCTATACCACTAATCCAATTGGCAAATCTAGTTTGTTAGATTTCAGCTTTAAAATCTAACTGGCACCTTGGCAAATTGATAAAAATTGACCCTCTTTCATGCTTATAACCGTTCATTTAAACTATCCAGTGACTACTTAAGGATAAGGAAATACATTTACAGAAATCAAGATGGGCTCATGCATAATTTGCAAAGAGGCAAAAAGGCTAAACTTGACAATATTATTTGCAATAACATGTCACATGCAATAACATGTCTACTCAAAACTGTGACATTTACTATAAAGGAATGTTAACCTGCACTGCCACTAAGAGGATAAAGTTCCTTCACACCTGCCTCAGTCTAGAACACCACTTCCTAAATCTAATGAATTGCTCAGAAGGGCAATGATGATTACAAACTAGCAGCAGAACAGGCAGGAGAAGAGGCTGGTCTACAAAACAACCATTTTGTAAGGGCCTCCAAATAGAAAGCTATTATGTTCCTGCTTCTAATCTCCACTCCTGTCATTTGTGCAATCCATTCTTGTGACTTAGGCCAACATACTGTCATGATTCCCCTTTTCTCTCTGAGCTCTTTGCTAAATAAAGCAGTTTTTCTTAATCTGAATATTTTAAAATATGTTTCTATTCTTGTCCAGAATAGAGTCTGTGGATATAAGATACATCTAAAATTAATGGGCCAAACCTTGCATTTTGTGCCTATGATTAGATGCGATTGCACCTGCAATTATTTGCAATCATAGCATTTAGACATGTAAGTACAGTGGAGTCGCATCTTACACAGGGGTTAGGTTCTAAAGTCAGCACATAAGGCGAAAATGATGTATAGTCAAAATTACCCTTGAAAATCCCTTAAATCACCCATAAAGAGTACATATGTAAAATATAATTTTAGAGTACTGTATTTTTAATTATGGGGTAATTACAGGGGGTCGTCGGGACTTGATGTCGATTCAGGAGATGGAGGTTGACGGAGAGCTTGGGTGACGGAGAGCGAGTCGTAGACAAAGTGGTTGGCTCTGGTTCAGCTCGAAGTTGATTGCGTAGGCTCATCTGCTGCTGGTTGTTTTTCCTTGAAAAACATGGTGATCGACAACTGTCGCTGTTGTCTCTTGAGCTGCTCAAACATTTCTTGATACGGTCTCAAATAGTCCATGATACTATGTGTGATTTTGAGGCTTCGTTCCATAGAGGGATCGTATTCAGAAATTAAATCATTCAAGTGTTTCGCTGCTTGGAAAACTTCAGCAAATTTATGAAGATTCCAACTTGCTGGCTCTTCCTGTTCGTCATCATCATCTTCATCTTCTGTAGACAATTTTATCAGTTCCTCTAACTCTTCTTTAGTTAATGTTTCTCTATGGCTCTCAATTAATTCTTCAATTTCTTCCTCAAGGATGTCGACAAAGCCATCACCACCCACTTGCCTGGCCACCTGAAGAATGCATTTCACTTCTTTGTCAATGGTTGGGAAACCCTTAAAATCATTCACACATTCTTTCCATAGATTTCACCAACATGCATTGACTGTTTCAGGCTTGATTGCATCCATTGCCTGTTTAATATAAGTGATGCAATTGGCAATGTTGAAGGACTTCCGACACTCCATCACATTAAGATTGGGATCAATATCTGTAGCACTACATATCCGTGAGAACGTAAGCCTCGTGTACATGGCCTTGAAATAGCGAATCATGCCTTGGTCGAGAGGTTGGAGGATGGAGATGGTATTGGGGTGGGGGAGAAAGACGACTTCAACGTCATTATGTTCAAACCGGAGTGATGCAGGGTGGCTAGGAGCATTGTCTACAATCAGCAACACTTTAAAGTCAAGTCCTTTCTCTTCAAGGTACCGCTTGACCTCCAGAATGAAACACTTGTGGAATCAATCCAGAAATAATGCTGCTGTCACCCAAACCATTTTATTTGATTGCCAGAACACAGGAAGGAGATTTTTTGTTCTTGCCTTTTAGGGCACGGAGATTTGCAGACCTGTAGTGCAAGCCCGGCTTTATTAAATGCCCAGCCGCATTGCCACAAAACAACACAGTCTTTAGCTGCTTTGAAGCCGGGGCGTGTCTTTCTGATTTTGAAATGTAAGTGCAGTTGGGCATTTTTTTCCAGAAGAGCCCGGTCTCGTCAGCATTAAAAACTTGTTCCAGAAGATAGCCCTTTTCTTCTATGATTTTCTTTAATTGTTTGGGGTAGGCTTTTGCTGCCTCTTCATTGGCAGATGCAGCTTCACCAGTAGTCTGCACATTTTTCAGGTTGAAGCAGTTCCTAAAACTGTTAAGCCAACCTTGTCTGGCTTTGAATTCCTTCTCATCAGAAGGCTGTCCCTCTTCGGCAGGAGGTTTGAACAGCACGTAGAGGCTAAGAGCCTTTTCTCGCAACGTGTTTCCATCAATAGGCACACGTTTACGGTTCATGTCTTCCAGCCATAAGTTTAATGCCTTTTCAGTCTTCACTAAAGTCTTATCACACACCTGGCTCATCACCTTAGCAGTTATTGGAGCACTTGATGCCATGGCTTGACGAATGTCTCTGTCTCGAATCTTTATGACACGCATGCTAGATTCGTTGCGGCCATATTTACATGCCACATTGGAGACCGACATACTGTCTCTCAATAAGTCCAACACAGCCAGTTTTTCCTCCAGTGTTGGAACAGATCATCTGGTGCTCAACCGAAGAAACAGCGAAGTAGCTGGCTTGCATTTAGGGGCCATGTTGTATGAAAAATATGTATCTTTAAACACTAGAATCACACTGGCGTGGCGAGATGCTCACACTATGAGTGGCACGCGGGAACTGAGACCAACTGAGGGAACAGCAGATTCACGTCTCCCATCTCACGCTCACTCCGGGGCATATGCTCGTTGGGTGGAATCGCCTGCACTATTTACAGGTATCTTGTTGTTCCTTTTTTTGCCGAGCGCGTATAGTTGAATTTGTGTAAGTTAAATGCGCGTATGATGCGATTCACCTGTAGCTAATTGTGGGTATAAAAGTGAAAGCTGGTTTTAAAAATGTGGCCCATAGTCTTTAGTATTCAACAAGACTGGGATTGCTTTTAACCACATTCATCTAATTTCTGTGTTCCCTTGTCATGATCAGTGGGGTGCTACCGCCACAGTATTTGAGAACTGTAGTAAAAACAGTTTCTTTAAGATAGTGGTTTACATAAATAAATGTGCTAGATCAATGCTATTTTGATCCTCCTTGTTAGTACTAATTGGTTCAGGAAAAAACAAAATCCTTGCCAATTGAGGACTGACTATCTATGACTAAAATACATCTGTCTTGTTAATTTCTTTTTTTAATTGAGTTTTATCTGACCAAGAGACCTCTATCAAATTCCTTTCCCTTGCTCAGTCTCTACTTAACTGGCCTGTCACCTTCTTTCCCCAGATTGTCTGTCTCTTGTTTTTTCTTCAGCCTTCCACCAACCTCCATATTACATTACTGTAACTTGAAAAATGTGTCAGGATTATGGAATCACCTAACAGTTTGTAAGCTCCCAAAGGCCACATTCATGCCATAGCGTAGATGCCACTTTGTATTCTCTGCCTCTGAGGAGCTAGTCTCTATTCAGTGTGTGCAAGGTATCCCCCTCTGTACATGACCCACAAAGGATACAAGTCTGTGACCATTTCTACCTTAGGGCTTTTGCCCTAATCTTTATAGTCTCTCCTCATATGGAAGCTGTTCTATACCACTGATCATCTTTGTTCCCTTTCTCTGCAATCTTTCCAGTTGCACTATTTCCTGTTTGAGATGGGGCACCCAGAGCTGGATACAGTATTCAACATGTAGCTGCGCCATGGATTTATATAGTGGTGATATGATATTTTCTATTCCTTTCCTAATAGTTCCTAACATTTTGTTATCCTTTTTGACCGCTGCTATGCATTGAGCTGAAATTTTCAGAGAACTAGCTATGATAACTCCAAGATCTTTCTTGAGTGATAACTAATTTAACGCTGTCGTTATATATGTGTAGTTGGAATTATTTTTTTTCCAGTGTGCATTACTTTTAACAATTTTGAAGAAAAAAATAGACAAAAATGAAACACTTCTTGTTTAAAATTTCCCTGGAAAATATATTTCCAAACAAGCTCTAGTGCTATAACAAAACATTTATAGCCATAAAGCAAAAATTTCAAAATCCTGGAAATTCTCTTCTCCTTATTCTTCCACCACTACTTCTACACGATACAAGTTTTTCTTCACTTTCTCTGCTCTTCCCCTTTATGGCCCCACCCTCACTCTCGCCTCTTGGATCTTCCTCTGTGCAATACTCACACCTAGTTTTGTGAGATATTTTATGACGATGACGTACGAAGTGGGAGAGTAGCCAAGTTTGACATTTTTCTTCTGTTGGGAGGATAGAGGGTGGACAAAAGAATAATACAATTATTGTATATATAATACTTATTCTTTTTGTGATTGCTCACCTGTTGGGCTACAACTAGGAAAAGTAAGTTAAAGAGAACACATTTTACAGGGATAGTGGTGGAAAGAAGAATGGACTTTCAGTTGAAGTGGAGGCATGAAATGATATTAATGCATTTGAGCAAAGAGTGAATTATTAAATGGCTTATAATAAATTAAAGGGGTATTAAGTTTTTGCTTGAGAAAAGTTGTCAATTTTTGCAACTTTTGAGAGATTAAGGAAGAATTCCTATCAGGCTCTTAAACTCTTTCTGTTCTATGGAAAGACCTTTCCAGAGGTTATTTTAAAATGTCCAAAGTTCATCATTCAAAATTTTAGTTTTGCTCACCTTGATTTATAGGATATATTTTTATACATATGTGATCAATATAGTATAAAATGACTGGCCATTTTCCTGAGATTAAAGTGCATTTTTGGTTACCCAACTAAAAATAAAATAGACTATTAAACATTTTTTCCTTTTCTTATTCATTAGATATGTTAAGCTTCAAAAAGTAAGTTTATGTAGGTCATCATAACTTATTTTGCTTTCTTCTAGAAGGCAGTACCTTAAAATTTATCTTTTTATTTTAACTTTAATTTACACTAAAAACACTTAGGCATGTAAATAGCTTGACTGATGTGAGGAATCCCATATAAATAAGAGACTACTTATGTCAGTAAAGTTACTCAAATCTGCATAAGGCCCCTAATGAAAGCACAAGAAATAGCTGATATAGGTCCTAAAGAATACAGGGCAGATTACAAAGGTGTTTAGGCCCACATCCTCAAAACGTATTTCAGTGCCTAACTCCCATTGAAATCAATAGGAGTTAAGTGCCTAAATAGCTTATTCACTTCTGAAAATCCAACTCCGCCCCTGTCTGCATCTTTAGATGACTAAATATTTTTGAAAATCTGGTCCTAAATCTCAAGTTTGATTGATATTGAAGATTTTAAAGTTCACTGCTTAAAACATTTTTTTGTTTGCATTGTTGTCGCCATGTTGGTCCCAGGATATAAGATACAAAGTGGGTGAGGTAATATCTTTTTTTTGGACCAAATTCTGTAGGTCAGACAACCTTTTGAGTTCTTCTTTGGGTCTTTTGTCCACTTTGTCTCTCTAAAAGTCTTCTTTTTTTCCCTTCTTTTTTTCTTTTTTAATCCAAACTAGAATTAATAGACCGTCCTTACTCAGGCTCCAATAGAGCACAGCATTTAAGCATGTGCTTACGTCCATCCCTATTCAGCAAAGCAAGCCCCACTGAAATCTGCTAAGCACATTTGCTTTGCTGAATAGGGATGGACTCCTAAATTGGGGCCTTAATCTATATTCAGCCTGAACTCCCACTGAAGTCCTTAGATATAGGATAATTTTTTAAGATGTATCTCTATAGATGTGGGATCAAGCAGGCTTCAGTCTTGTGTGTCATGGTGTACAGTTTTAGTAGTAGTATGGCTAACATACAGTATCATTTATATGTCAGATTAAAAAGTAACTGTAACAGAAAGCATAGTACTGTCATGGAGATGGTGCTTGATACTAAATATATTGTCAGTATTTCATCTTTTATTCCTAAAATTTAATGACGTTAGGATCATCAGGTGCCATCTGTAGATTAATAAACAGATATAATTAGTCTCCCTCACTAATATTAAGTAATTTAAAGAAGGAAAGCAATCTCTTAGTGTATTAATAGGCTGTAAGTAAAATTGATTTTTATTTCCTTTTCATACTTCTTTAAGCACATATTTGTGTCAGAGCAGAGAGCTATTCCAGGTTTCTAAGTCTGTATGAACAGCATTTGGCACATGTTCTTGACAGATAGTGGAGCCCTTCAGAATGGTCTTCACCCAGACTGTGTCTGTACTGGCATCTTTCTTCAAATTTCTTGTCCCTGCAGCTCAACGGGTGGTAAGAACTGGAGGAGCACTGGTGGAGACTGGACACCAGCATTTTAACCATATGTCCCATCACCACTTAGAGCAGGGCTAGACAACATGGTGGTTAAATCATCAGCATCCCATCCATAGTGGCACTTCCAGTGCTTTCACCACCACTTTGAAAGTAAATACTAGTGCAGAGAAGGCCAGAGGCTTATTTTAGTGTGATTTAACTAGAAATCAGATTACCTTTACTTCTGTTCCTTATAATGAGCAAAATATGCTCCTGTTCACCCAATAAACAGTAATCTATGTAGCAGACAATTCAGATCTATCACACTAAGATGTGCTGACAGAACTCAGATGTGTCAAGAAATTCAGCATAGACATGAGACAACAATGATATGCAGCAGACATTTTTATAATCAACTAGAAAAAGCTGGTAGAGAAAAGTCTGATAATTTGTCTAGATCTTATTTAGTTTGTCAAATGGAATTATTATCCCTTCAATGTGCATGTGGAGTGACACATCTGCATAAATCCCTTACATATTGAGAGGAAAAGACATCCTAAAGACAATGAAGGCTAGCTATAAAAATAAAGTGGACACCAAGTGCCTCAATGCTCACAATTACTGTAGCTTCTTGAGCAGAGCAAAACAGTCGCTACATAGAGACTATAAGTTAATTTTCTCCAGACCTTACAAAGCAGCTCAATGGAAACATTTTCATAATGAACTGCTTTTGAGTTACTCTTCTCATCACCTTTCTGCAATCGTTGTAGCTCTTACTTTAACTGTATGTTCTTGTGTGGGAGGAGTGGAAAAGGATATGAGGTGACTCTTCAAGGGGACTGATCAGTGATAATTAATTACCTGGCTTTTCAGCCTTATTATAATGTTTCAAAGGTAGCTTTCCCCCTCCGCCCACAGCAAAGGATTTGGGATGTCTAATAGGATATTGTACTGGGAAAGAGATTAGTTAGAGCAGATCCAAATCTAATTGTTTTAATAAGCCACTTAGTCATTTGCCTCAGACAATGGCAGTCACAAGGTCATAATTAAGGTTTCCAGCGCTTAGTAAAATGTGCTCTGAGTTAGCAAAGTAAGAGGTTGAAAGGTACAGTATGTTGTAACATTAACACATCAAAAGGAGTCTATTGTTCATTTCTGATCTTAGAAGCTGCTCTGTAATTGGCTCTGACAAATGGAGAGGAGGGGAATCTACACTTACTGCTGGAATTGTCACTCATTTGATGCAAGAACATTAGTTTAGCAGTCACTTGCATACAGTATCCCAGAGTTCTACTTAAGCTGTGGACTTCTAGCTTGTTCCTTTGGGGAACAGTGTGATAGGGAAGGAAGGAGAGCTGCCTTAGCAAAGGAATTTAATCTAACTACGGAAACATAACTCTTGAAATGTTCAAAAGTTACAGATTTTTGAAAACAGCAAGAATTCCTGAGACACACCCTCCTCGATTCTCAGCTCACCCCTTCTGCTAGTCCAAAGTTTGTCAATGTTCGGGCTGGGCAGAGCCTCTCCTGTCATCTCTCTCTCATGCATGTCCAGCTTAGATGTGGTAGTGGTTGGTCCTCTCTGCTCTGTACAGCTGCTCTGGTACTGGCAACTGTCAGAGATAGAATATTGGGCTAGATGGAGCATTGGTCTGAGACAGTATAGCCGTCCTTATGTTCAAGTTTTTGTCCAAAACCTCAACCTGAAAACAGAAAAATTTGGAGCAACTGGAAAACCAAAAATTTGTGTGAAAACCAAAAAGATATTACCTCACCAACCAAAAATTTGTAATTTAAAAATGGTGGTGGGGGGGGGGGGTTTCCAAGTTTTGATTTTTTTTTCCCAGTGAAAATCCTAAAATGTGTTGCTTTTTTTGCTCTCCCAGGCCTGCTATTCCACACAAACACACACACACACACAGAGTCAAGGGTGTGGATGGGTGCAAGGGAGGGGGAAAGGAGAAGCTTGCTGCATGCTCAGAGGGGGGAAGCTATCCCTCAACAAATGTAGCAGCTGAGATTGTCTGCCCTTTCCCAGGTGAGGGAACACAGTCAACCAGTAGAAAATTTCCCTGAAGACAGAGGGGATTTCCCTGGAGACCTTAAAGAGGGTCAGAAAATTTGTAGTCTACAAGGAAAGCCCATAGAGTTGGTAGGTCTGGAAAAGTACTGTACCACAAACAGCTGTACTCAACCCCCTGCTGTGGCTCAGAGTAATATATGGAATGTTTTATACTTTCCAAGGTTTAGCTAATAAATGGTGACCCCTAAACAAAAATACTACTACTTTCCCTTTAAATGATTATTGACCTGCCTCAAGTTATACAAGAGCAATTGAAAAAAACAAACAGGCAGGACCAGGCATCAACTCTTAAAACTACATGCTATAGGGTGAAGCAACTCACTACCAAGCTACACATGAAAGCAGGTATGATATAAAAACTTCCCTCCTATGCAGGTCTAGCTGAGATGACAGGCCAGGGCTTTGACACTTGTTAAAGTCAGTAGTGCAAATGGGACATAAAGCGGTCCAAAACTGGTAACTGAGGATTCTATAGACTTATTACAGTTGCCAGGTGGTGTAAATGAGGCTTCCTCTGCAGAAGGGGTATTCCTGTGCTGGCAGGGGCAAAACCAGACCCCCTCCAGGGATTCAGAAGAATTGTTCCAAGGGAAGCTTCCAGCTAGTATCATTTATTGCAGACCTGTGGCCACGGGTCATCTTTGCAGCCCCTGCCTCAGCTATAACAGGCATTAGCTTGACACAGATGTGGAATCAGCCTGGTTTCTTTTGTTCATTAGCAAACCGGTAAGTCTGGTGTTTCTGCCTGCTTGCTGTATTTACATCTGTGTGAGATGCTGGTGCCTCTATGAAGTATGACTTGAAAAAAGACAGCAAATTCACAGCCTTCATACATGTAAAAAGTCCTTACTGGTGCCAGTAGTCCCCCTGAGGTCAGTTTATTAGTCAGACAATGGAAGTATTTGCATGATTAGAATGATTTGCCTGAATCACGGCTTCTGGATCATCCCTAATCCTACCATCACTCCAATCTAAATTGCTTAAATGCATGGCTTTGTGAACAATTTTAGACATTCAGGTATATCAAAAGGCTGAAGAAATGCAAGTTATTGTGAAGACAATACTGTGTTTCAGGCAGGCTCTAATCATGACAGTATATCCCATCAGGAGTTCAGCTTGGTCCACACTACCCGCCCGATTCGGCGGGTAGAGATCGATCCCAGAAGCGCTCCCCCGTCGACTGCGGAACTCCTGCTCGCTGAGAGGAGGAAGCGCTGTCGACGGGGGAGCTTGCCTGCGCCGCGTGGACCCGCAGTAAGTAAACTTAGTTCGATCTAGGAAACGTTGACTTCAGCTACGCTATTCTCGTAGCTGAAGTTGCGTTTCCTAGATCGATCCCCCTCCCCAGTGGGGACCAGCCCGCAGACACCATCAACAATTTTTTTTCTTTTTTATTCTGAAAGAAGAGTTGAGAAAAATTCATAGGAATTTAATTACTCAGTTTCATCTAAACAACACTGTCTTGTTTGCATAAAGCTTACCGATAAAAATGTAATACAACAATCTCAAACAGTGTGCTGTGCAGCAGATTTACTTCGTTACTACAATCTGAGGAGTAACCAGCATGATATTAGAATACTTGTGAGAGTAGTTTAGCCACAGTTTTTGCCTTACAGTTTGTGGAAAAAATATTTTCCCTTTTTAAATAATTCCCTTAGGAAAAATAACAGCAGGAAGCTGTTCCAAGATGCAGCCCCAAGAACTCTTCTCTACATTGTACATTTGCAATGAGACGAGTAACACTGTGTGTTTGCAGCTGCACGCAGGTGAATGTCTTAGACCTGATAAGTGACACTTGGCAGGTATAGTGGCAGAACACTATTGGAAGATTTGGAGAGGATTTTTAATTGGCCTAGATCCCTTCAAATCAGTTTCCAGATTCTAATATTTTGAATTAATTCTGAGTAGACAGAGATAGGTGCTTACCCTTTTCCTGGACTTTCCTTTGACATGGATTTGCTATCTGAGAACAGGTTCAAATTCAGAATGCCCAGAAACGCAAGAACCAGATTTATTTTCCTGTCACATGTTTGTGATCAGTCTGCACACCAAAAAGGAGATAATGAAGGCAGCCACCATTGTCCGGTTCAAACAAACATGTTCTTTGTTATAAATTTTTAAGTGTCATTTACAATCATTGTCTTGAGCTCCTCCTCTCAAACCTAAATAAAGGGGGAAAATCTTATACATTAATTCATCTATTTCTCCTACAATCTGGGCAGAAAGAAAGAAATGTATCTTATTTATATTCTAAAATATGGGGGAGGGCCTCATTGTGGAAATGGGAGGAGTCACATAAGTAGATATGTTGATTCATAAAGCAATGAACTGCGAGAAATGGAAATTCTATCTACTCTATTCTTCCACAGATATGCCACCTATACTCACTGAAAAAACAGAGATGAGAGTGCTAAAAATTAAAACACTAAATTATCTGTCTATCTAGCTGTTTTTTTTCCCCTATAGCATCCAACACCATTATATCAGAGTAAGCAGTGAAATTACTTCTGTATTTTTTTCTCCAGTATTTTACAGCAGTCTGGACTCTTCAAAAATGTTAATACCAGATCCTCCACCTTTCCTCAAAATGCACAATATTTCTATATAAATACAGTGTGGTAAACATGACATCTGACTTAAAAATTAGTGATATAAATATACTGTATGACTGCTGTCATAGTTGATAATATGAACCCGTGCTTTGTTTTAGGTTGCTCGTAATGTATATCATCACATTAAGGTGCCTTTGGAACAGCCTTTTTAAAGGATGCATTTCTGGTTTTAAAAATCAAATAAACACGAGTTTCTGTATTTCTGAAACTTATTTAAAATGTCAATGGAAAACACAGCATATCAATCTATAGAGGAATTATTCAAGGGCCTATTTTCAAGCTTGAGTATATAAATGGTAATTACTACACCTTTGCTTGAAATGTATAGCTGAGCATGGATGCAATAATGCCACTTACTTTGCGGATTTTAATAGCTAATGATATGCAGTGTCAATTCTATTCTTTATAGGTTCTTATAGTGTGCTCATCACTGTATTATCTGAATATCTGACTCAGCCGCACTATTTCTTTTTTTTTTCAGATGAACTCACTGTACCAACTGTTCAATTTTTCCACACTTAAAGAGTAATCACATACAATCAGTCAGACTCAAAAAACACTATAAAGAAAGAACAAAATTAAGGTCCCCAGTGAGGGAGCTCACAATGTTTCTCCACTGTAGCACTCTGAAGCTGAACACACAAAAGTAACTGGCTACTGCTGTAAAGGTGACCTCTCTGCATTTAAAGGTGCAGTGCAGACAAACGAAGTCATAACAAAGTATAGGCTCTATGTACCACCCCAAAAGTGTCATAATACAGTTGGGAAGGTATTAAAGTATAGTATGCGTAGGATAAGATTTCCTGGAAACTTGAAATAAATCCAGTGTAGTCACTTTTGACTCCACGTATTTTTCTTAAAAGCATGTTTTGCCAAATTCTATATTCAAGGTTTTGTGTCAGTGGCTAAAGCAATAAGTGATCTCAAAGCCAAGTCTGTCATTACATTATGAACTTTAACATAAAAACATTCATATTAGGTCAGACCAATGATCCATCTTGCCCGGTATCCTGTCTTCCAACAGTGGCCAATGTCAGATGCTTCAGAGGGAATGAACAGAACAGGCAAACAGGTGATCCATCCCATTGTCCACTCCCAGCTTCTGGCAAACAGAGGCTAGGGACACTCGGAGCATGGTGTTGCTTTAGTGTTTACTTTAGTGTCAGACACTTGTTTAAATACATTTATAATGGTATCGTTTCTTCTAAGTTTTAGAATACTATCTAGCAGAAGCAAAGTGGATACAAAGATGAAATAATCAGAATTTGCCATTCAAAGGGTGAACTTTGATTTCAGGCCCTCAGCCAACTCTGAGTCTTCTATTAACTTCAGTGGGCATTGGATCAAGCCCTTAGAAGCTAGCCAGGAATGGACCCAGAGCAGAGCTGCAGAAGCATCTGAACTTGTTCTTCCTGACTGAGAAAAAGTTGAAATGCCAAATCCAAGAGTTCAGAAATCTGAAGACAAACCAAAATAATCCCTGAGAGAGATTTCCATGATGAAATACAAATTTCATTCCACAGTCCATATAAATAAACAAATACTCTGGTGCTGCTACTAATAGAACTGGTTATTGAAAAGAACCTCAAAGGAAAAAACCATTGGAGTGGACTGATGCTGAGCTCCGTTTGCCATTTGAGGAGCTAAGATCAAAGTGTAGTGTCTGTTCTTATCAGTTTAATTTTTTCTGATGGACAACTGCAAACACCCGTCCAGAAGATGGAATCTCCTGCAGCCATTTTTGAAAAAATTGATGCTGCTTTAAAGATATACTCCACTTCTCCTATTTTGGAAGAAAACTCTTTTTCAACTTCAGCTATTCTGTCATCGGCTGCTGCTGTTCCCAGAAAGCTCAGCAAAAAGCTATCCTGAAGACCACCCTTGGTGCCTCACAGAAGACCCGGACCACCTGCAAGAACCAAAACATTAGGAGCTGGCTGAAGAAACCCCCCGTGGATACCTCTGCAGGGAGACCTGGCTCCAGAAGGACGGCTCTTCGGGACTTCACATCCAGGAGCAAGAATATCTCAACAGCTCTTCAGGAGGGGGACCCCCGGAGAACCCTGCCCGCTTCCCAGGACCAGGATGCTGATTGCTGCCCCACCGGGAAGGATGCCACCGGAAGAGGTCCCCCCCCCGGCGACCCAGGACCAGGATGCTGAACACCGCCCCTCTGGGAAGGACGCCACTTTGGAGGAGCCCCCCCGATGACCCAGGACCAGGATGCTGATCGCTGCCCCTCTGCTCCAGAGAGGGATGGTGCAGAAGGAACCACCTCCTCAACCCCAGACCCCAAAACTACTTACCACCCGGCTGTCCGGAGGAGGGCCGCTCAAAGGGGAATGCACCTCAGAGCCCAAGATCTCGATGCCGCATGCTGCCCTTCCGGGCAAAGAGACAACGTGGCCAGTTAGTCCAGCACCCCCCCCAAGAGCGACTTCACCTCCCCAAGCTTCTCTACCAGACCCAGAGGGATCACCTGGTGAGTCTGCAGGCACAACAGAGATCCGCCCCACAGAGAGTGAGGCAGGGGAAGAAGACCATATCTTCCTCCAGTACCCGCTCCCTACAGGTCTCCTCCTCTGCCCCTTCTGTCTCCCCGTCCATGGAGTCCAGACCCTCACGGCCCTCAGCAAACACATTCATAAGACCTACAACAAACGGATTGCTTTCCGGTGTAGCCGCTGCAATCTCCCCTTCGAGACCCAAAAGAAATGTAAGTTTCATCAAGCCACATGCAGGGGACCCCCCACGACTGCGAAAGTGAATCCCACTGACATCCTCCAGGTTCCAACCCTGACCCCAACCGATGATTTGGCTTCAGCACCCCAGCTAGCATCCCCAGAGTCACAGCAGATAAGGGGGGACCAACCGCCAACTAAGGGAAGCGTAACCCCCGCCTCGAGGACTGACGATGCCACCAAAAGGACCAGTCCCGTCTCCAGAATCCCCACGCTGGACCCTGCTGTGAGGGGGACTACCGCCATCTCTCAGGTCAACAACCTCACCAGACGCCTCAGCGACCTCATAAAAACCATCCGGCACAACATGGACACGAGACGCTGCAGCGCTCCTGCACAGGTAACCTCATGCCGCCCTGCCGTAGGAGCAACTAGCATCATCCCCCAGGCTGCACGGCGAGATCCAGCCAACGGAGGAGCCTCCCGTAGCCCCCAGATCCCACAGCCAGACCCCGCCCCCGGGATACCCAACACCTCCTCCAAGGTTACCCAAAGAGCCTCTGACCGGCAAAAAACCCATGCCCCACCGAGGACCCACCAGCTGGATGCCGCCCACAGAAGAACCAGAACCATCCCCAGCACTTCCAAACATGACCACGCCCCGACAAAGCCCAGCACCGGTGCTTCCAGAACGCCACTCCCTCCCGGAAGATCCAGTGCTGCCTTGGAGACACCGAGAGCTGCCCTCCCCACCACACCAGGACCCCCGCCTGAAGACCCGCCTGAAGACCCACCTGAACACCGCTCCACAGTCCGAGGGACAACAAGGCCACAAACCATCCCCGCAGCACCTGAACCTGCAGAGACAACGCAGCAGGAAGAGCGATGGCTACGAGCAAGGGTCGCCACGCCATGGCAATCCACCTGGATGGGGGAGCTGGCAAAGGCTGAGGACTTTGAGAACTTCGACACCCTGATGGACAGACTGACTGCAGAACTGTCTGCGGAAATTACGGCCAGAGGGAGGGAACCCCAGGAAGCCGCACGGGCCACTCGCAGATTCCCTGATCTCTTTCTGTGTCTATAATATATAACTAAACTATTGTTGTAGGTAAAGTAAATAAGGTTTTTAAAATGTTTAAGAAGCTTCATTTAAAATTAAATTAAAATGCAGAGCCCCTTGACAGGTGGCCAGGACCTGGGCAGTGTGAGTGCCACTGAAAATCAGCTCACGTGCCGCCTTTGGCACGCGTGCCATAGGTTGCCTACCCCTGCACTAGAGTCACTCCTTTTAGACTATAGTCACTAGGTGCTGAGCATTCAGTGGCCTTCAAAGAGAAAGGTCCTCTGGTTTAGGGACTACCTTAGCTGAGGAACAGGTCCTCAGAACAGGACTGAACTATAAACACAGGATGAGGACCAGCTAAATACAAGGTGAAATTGATAGTTAAGCATAAGAGGGCTGTTGAAGGAGATTTTCATAGGGATGTCAAGGGAAAAAATACTCAAACTAGTAACTGGGGAGATTTTGTAAGTCTTCCATAGTAGATGAGACCATCAAAGAGAAGACAGTGCTCCCTAATCCAACTAACCATCAGGGAGATGGTGCAAAGAGGCCAAAAACATGACCGCCAGAGGACAACCAGGAGACTGAATGGGGAGCCAAAGCCAAATCTGTGAGACCAAAGGCTTAATGTTTTATCTTTTTCCAACTGGACTTTCAGGAACAGAGAGGTACTAAAATAGTCTTTTACCTTCCTATTGGACTGTCCCTAGAAGCCTAGTTAGGAATTAGCCTACTTTCTTTCTGTAACCAAGTTTTTGTAGCTAGAGTATTTGTATATTTTTCTCTTCTGCCATCCCTCATAAATAATATTTTATTATTAGACATTTGCATAATGTTTACTGGGAACCAAGCAAAGGATAGACTCTACAATCCCTTGCATTTGGATTACATTTTAACAACACAGGTTCAATTACCCAACAATTAAAAATATTTTATTATTTTGTGGCTGTTCAACTGCAGAGAAAAAAAACATGCCTGAAATCATATAAACCAATGTTTAACAATATATTTGATCCCTTAGCAAAATCAAAAGGGGAAGACAGAGGTCTGTGCCCCAAGCAAACCAAATCATGTTTCAAACCATAGGCAATTCAATAAATAGTTATTTTTTTAATATTAGAGATGGTCTGGAAATAAAATTATGGATGTAAATCCTGGGGAAAGGGTCAAAATCCAGACCCAAACTTCGTAGCTGAGACTCATCTCTTATTATGATCTGTTTGTTATAGAGATTCATTTTTGTCATTAAATTTTTTAGGAGACTTCTTTTTCCAGTGTCATAGGATCATACTTACATTTATACTAAAACAAAATAAAGGGGCTCTTTAAGATATGTGCGGAAAAATTGAGCAATTTCACTAGCAAAAGGTTATTACCTGAAAGTCAGAATAGTCTCCTAGACTCCATCATTTATGTGCCTTTCAGCATAGTGGATAATTTACATATCAACTTGCAAGGAGTCATTTAGCATTCTATTTGAATTTCTCATTTGAACCGGATTGCTGTACATTTTATTTGACTAAAGGGTGAATTTTTTGCCTGGGGCAATTAGGTGAATTGGTATCAGTCATAGCTCTTATTATTTATGGAAGACACACACCAAAGTCTGAACATAATGCACTGAAAATTTTCTCTTTGAAGTTTTTTGCAGTGGTGTTGTAGCCATGTTGGTCCCCAGTATATGAGAGAGACAAAGAGGGTGAGGTACTATCTTTTAATGGACTGGCTTCTGTTGGTGAAAGAGACAAGCTTTCCAGCAATACAAAGCTCTTCTGGTCTGGGAAAGGTAATCAGAGTGTCACAGCTAAATACAAGGTGAAATTGATAGTTAAGCATAAGAAATTAAGAAATGTTGCAAGAGACCATTCAAGATGAAGTGGACAATTAACACATCTTCAGTCACAGAGCAAAGGAGGGTTAGGGGTTACATATTGTAGTGAGACATAAAACCAGTGTCTCCGCTGAGTCCATGAATTTTAGTATTTAGTAAAGTTATTAATTTAAGTTCCCAGGCTCATGTTTTGAAGGTGTTGTGCAACTTTCCTTTAGGGACAAGGACTGAGAGGTCAGATATGAAGTGATTGTTCTGTGAAAAGTGTTTGCCCATGGTTGATGAGGTGTTTTTGTCTTTCATCATTTTTCTGTGTGAGTTCATTCAAGAGTGTAATGATTGTCTGGTATCACTCACACAGTTATTTTGGGGGCATTTGATGCAGTGGATGAGGTACAACATATATTGTGACAGGCATGTGTGGGGCCCATGGATCTTGAAAGGTGTGTGGTGGGGAATATTGAAGCAGGTTCTCTCAGGATATTGAAGTGGCCAGCTCCATAATGCAACCTACTTCTCTGATGGAGTGTCCCTGTTTGGAAAGTAGTTTTAAGTGTGTTAAGGTGTATATCTTGGACTTTCTCCTCAGAGCATATTCTATGGTATCTGAGTGCCCGGCTGTGAATAAAAGATTTCTTGGTACGTCTGGGATAGTTACTGGATCTGTGAAGGTAAGGGTGGTGATCTGTGGATTTCTTTGTATATAGTTGCTGCAGGGTTCCATTGTTGAAACTGATTGTGCTGTCAAGGAAGATGATGCAGGCAGAGGAATGTTAGAGAAAGTTTAATGGATAGGTGCTGGTTGCTGAAGTTGTGATGGAAATCTGTGAGGGAGTTTCGATCAGCTGTGCAGAGTATGAAAATATCATTGATGTATATCACTGGTTTCTTGGTGCATTTTTCCAGAAAATCTTCCTCAGGGTGGCCCATCACATCATACCAATCTCATTCTAGAACACTCCCACACCAACATCAGCTTCCTGGGCACTACGGTCAGCTTCAACAATGGAGCCCTATAGACTACTGTATGCAAGTAACCCATGGATCACCACACTTTTCTTCACAGATCCAGTAACCATCCAGACATACCAAGTTTTAACATTCTTCAACAGATTCTGTTCTATCCAACCACATGGGCATGATTTTGCTAGTACAAAAGCAGAAGATAAACTGATATAGCTGCCAAGAGGGCACTAAGAATTAAATTCACCATTGTACACAGGGTCAACATGAGGTCCACCTCACCATGGATACTCACATTTTGGGTCAAACAAAACATTTCATTCAACCCAAAATGATATTTTTTAACTTTATAGTGTGCCAAAAAATTAAATTCATTTGGGGTTGACCCAAAACAAATTTCTTCAATTTTTTGGTACTGTCAGCAAATGAAAAAAAAATCAGTTATTCACACAAGTCTAAAAGAAGCTTGTAAAGGACTAGCTAGGATAGGTAATCTGAACTATTCAGTCAACATGACCATCCATCCTTAGGTGATTAAAAAATCTTTGTCTTAACTATAAAGTAGAACGTTTTTGAACGAGGTCAACTCAAAGCCATAAAAGACATGTCTGAATTAAAATTAATCTCTCTGTAAGGCTTTTGATCCATGCACCCAACTCTTCTAGGTATGGCAGACCCTGGTATCACCAGTATTACGGTCCCTGCACTAAAAGTGTTGCAGTGCATTATAATTGTTTATTGTTTAAGTGCTGACAATATGCTTGAACTTGTACCAGTACAAGACACAAATAAATACTCTACCTCCTGTGAGACACTGGTGTGAACACAATGTAAAATTTCTCTGCAGAGAATAGGGAGTTAGTCACTGTTGTATTAATTTAGATAGAATATGTGGGCTAAAGATATTAATATAATCCAGTCACTGTTTAATATTAAACAGCGTGAAACAAGGTCCAGGGCTTGGTATACAGAGACATTTGCCTGCTTAGCACTATGGCAAAACACCCCATTAAACATCCTTTTGACATTTTATTAAAGATACAGGGGGAAAGGGAAGAAACAGGTAAAGCATCTGAAATGTAACATATTAAATAGGGCTTTCATTTCAATAACATTCCTTGTTCCTTTTCCCTTTAGCTGGAGAAAGTTTTTAGACAGGAATAGCCCCTGTTGTTTGAAAGTCTTGTAGATGTTATTAACGATGGTAACAATGGCCTATTTGGGGAAAAATTAGTTGAGATGGGCTGGAGATGTTCTTGCTGCTGCTGTTGCTAAAGTCCAATTTTAGAAGGAAAAGACCCCTTATTTAATAGACTTTTAGATGGCATTAAATATGGTAATAACTGTTATCCCAGGTGGTGTTTGGGATTCAGCTGGTGCTGGTAGGAGTGGTGACGTTATCTTGGTCTCTTTCTCTCTGGCCCGTTCTGGTCAGGACACCTTTCGGAATCAGGATGATGGAGGCCTTGAGTTCCAGGGAACAGAAAGAGTGGCTACTGTAACAACGCTTGCTCAAGTAGCTTCTGACGGTTCTTTATTTTCTTTCTTTCTTTTTGTTTTTTGTACTTTCCCTACAAAATCTTTTTCTTCCAAGAACTTTAAAATGGAGTGATGGGTGGAATAGCCAATCCCCTCTTTATTTTGTCTCAAATTAGGCCTAATATTTGACATGCTAATTTTGGCTTATTAACTTTCAGCTTAACATAGTCTTCTGTTTTTAATAAACATAATTTTAACACAGTCCTTGAATCATATTTAGTTGGCCTTTTTGTTTAGACTAACTTAGTTATTCTGTCTCCATTTCATACCCTTTTCCATTAACGTGTATTGTTATAGATTACTGTAATATTTTTTGAACTTTTAAATACTTTTTACAGTTGAGCTCACAATTTGGACACATTTGTAGACCCACTTGTCACAACATCACAAACTGTAAGGAACAAATTCTACGCATGAATATTTTCTAAATTACACAAATCATTGACTTCATTGGGAATTTTCACACACATTCCTACAGGGCCCAGTCCTGTCAACCCTTACCTATATCAAGTAGTGCCTTACTCCAGAAATAGTCCTATTAAATGAATGGGAGTATTTGAAGAATAAGATGTTGTTCAACATGATTTGGAGAGGTAGACTCTGACCATAAGGGTAGATAGAATCATAAGGCAACCCACTTCATCTGGGAAATTCACATGGAATTCTACTCAACCTCCATGGAAGTTGATGTTTACATTAATCACTATATTGGAGTATGCTTGTTACACCTTCTGAAGAGTCAAGAATATGCAGTAATTTGCATCCCCCCCTTATCTACTGTGATAAACAATACAATCTGATTATGTTAAAAAAATGTAATACAAATCACCAGCTACTGAGATCCAGTCTTCAATATCTTGAATGATACCTGATGAAATTCCACTTTTCCACTTGGTCCTTAAACTGATCCCTAAAATTTGTACTTAAAAAGTTTCTCACCTCAGTTGTCAAATTAACTATCTGCAGGGTTTTTTGGTTCCATTTTTTGAGTATTTCAATCCACTTGTTAAATAAGGGGTTAGGTTAAACTCATCTCCAGTACTGAAGGATTTAGCCTGAATAAAGATACAAAAATGTCTTTTAAAGCTACTCCTGTGCTACTCTTGTAACAATGTTCCCTGATTGTGGTGTGCTATAGAGTTTTAAGAATCTCTAATTAAGTATGATAACCTTGTAATAATTAACATAGGTACTGTGATGTTTATGAACATCCTAATTCCTAATGTCCTATTAGGAAATTTGAAGCAGATAAAATTTCATCTCTCTTGCTTTATCTTCTTACAGGAGAGCTATTGATCTGGGAAAGGAGGCAGTTGACACCTCCTTCTAAATAGTGCCAGGAAAAATTGCTAATTTATTCCATCCATATTTTCTTTAGATTGCTGTGGAAATGAAAACTTTAAAAACGGTTCTTAAATGTGCCAAAACCTGATATAAAATATAGGGGAAAAAAATTGTACTGGGCAAGATAAATACTAGGAGAAAAGCTCAGGCTTCTAACATAATTATTGGCAGGACACAGCCAATGAAACATGGCATGTTAATCACTGTGTGACAGATTCTGCCACCTTTATTCAGGCTAATTCCTACTCCTTAAGAGTCCCATTGATGGCAAGGGCAGAGTAAGGTAGTTCTCCAGGCTGAATAGTAACAATACCTAACTCTTTTCATTAGTAGATCTCAAAGTAGATATGCACCATTATCCCTGTTTTACAGATGAGGAAAATGAATTGCAAATTGACTTGCCCAAGGTCATCCAGCAAGGCAGTGGCCAAGCCAGGCCTAGAATTCAGGTCTCCTGAGTCCTTCTAGTCTTATGCTCTAACCACTGGCTGTATTGTAGGGGCAGCTTCAATTCAGCAGTGATCAATACCATCTTCAACTCTCATCTCCTTTAAACAACCTGCTGCTGATGACCCAAGCCAATGTCAGTCATGGGATCCTCTAAGGAAGAAAAAGAAGGAATATCATTCTCCAGCACTGAATTCTCCCCAAAATCTGTTTCCTTCATATAATCAAATATCTTTGTTTATAATGGGAAAATAACTAGAGCAAGATGAAAAAATTCAAATTACAGATTTTTAATGTGAAAAAAGAGAATTTTTTTCATGAAAAATGTTCCCATTTTCTGACTAGCCTTAAAGTCAACACTACCTTTGCCACTATACAAATGACTTTACATCAGGGAAATTTGTTCAGTTCATGGGAAAACTTTTTGTATGGAGTTGCAATATTTAAAATACCACAATATAAGGATGTTAAGCTGGTACAACGTGACTGGAAGGGGCTCATTTCTATTAAATTAGAAAATATGATTTAACAGTGTGTCCAGGCAAAAAAAAACTTTAGTTGATAAACCAATGCCAACACTTGAAGAGACCGCAGTTAATACTGCTAGAGATCATTAATACTAACCTTAGGGAGGGAAATCTATAGTACTAGCTACTAGATAGCCTTACCTTTCAAATACAGCCATGCATTTATCATATCAAGTGTGAAATTGTACCCTCAAGACTGGAATATTACTGAAACCTTTACCTTGCTCTGACCTAGAAGGCCACCTGGAAACTAAAGAGGATTCAACATGCAGTAGCCTGGTTGTCAGAGAGCTCACAAGTACATATTACACAACAACTCCGCACTCTATACTAGCTGTTAATTAGATACCAGGTCTGTTTTAAGGTTATGGTCATCATCTGTAAAGCACCAAATGGGTTAGAGGCTAGCTATCTCCATGACCACCTCTTGCTCTGCATCCCACCACAACAGCTACGTTCAACAAGGATACTGGTTGATGGAGTCCAAGTTCAAGGGCTGTGGCAACAAAGAGCAAAGTTTTCCCACTGAGAGTCCTCAGCTATGTTATTCAGTCATTCTCACTCACTCATGCCCGTCACCCCAATCGAGGTATGGGCCGCCAACCACAGATCTCCAGAGTCCTCTATCCTGGGCCATTTGCTCTAGCTGGTTCCAGGTATAGCCCATTTTTATGCTATCAGCCTGAAGATTGCACTGGAAATAGGGTGGAGCCTGAGTATTGCCATTTTTTTGGAAATCCAGTTCTCATCCAGTTCTAATTCCATGTAATGACATACAAATATGTGCTAGGTGCCTTAGAGATGTGTATGGTAATCATAGAGACAATGTGGATAAGGTAATATATTTTACTGGATCAAATTCTGTTGGTGAGAGACGAGACCTACCCTGTCTCCTTGGTCTTTGTCAAGCTTCCAATGTATTTGTAAAATATTTTCCTGTTACCCTTCATGTCCCTAACTAGTTTAATCTTGTTTTGTGTCTTGGCCTTTCTAATTCGGCCTTCCTAATTTGGTCCCTATATGCTTATCTTGTTGTTTTTTAATATTCATCCTTCGTCACTCTTTTTTGAGTGTCAGGTAGTTGAAGATCTTCTGATTCAGGCAGAGTGGTCACTTACCATACTTCCTATCTTTCCTATGCATTGGGATAGTTTACTCTTGTGCTCTTAATAATGTCTCTTTGAAAAACTGCCAACTCTCCAGAACTCTTTTTTTCCCTTTGATTTACTTCCCATGGGAACATATCTACCAGCTAAAATCTGCCTTCTTGAAATCCATTGTCTTTATTCTGCTGTCTTCTCTCCTACCATTCTTCAGAATCATTAACTCATCATTTCATGATCACTTTCACCAAAGCTGCCTTCCCCCTTCAGATTCTCAGACAGTTCCTCCCTGTTTGTCAGAATCAAGTCTAGAACAGCCTGTCCCCTAGTTGCTTTCTACATCTTCTGCAATAAAATATTGTCTCCAATGCATTCAAAGAACTTGTTGGATAATCTGTGCTCCACTGTATTATTTTCTCAACAGAAATCCCCCATCACCACCAAGTCCTGAGATTTGGATGATTTTGTTAGTTGTTTTAAAAAAACCCCTCATCATCCTCTTCTTCCTCATTAGGTGTTCTATAGTAGACTCCTACCATGCCATCACCCATGGGTTTTTTTGCCCCTTTTATCCTTACCCAGAGACTTTCAACAGGTCTGCCTCCCACTTCTATCTCAACTTCAGTGCCAGTGTATATGTTTACTTCTTTGATATATAAGACACCTCCTCCCTGTTTTTCCTTGGCTGTCTTTCCTGAACAAGGTGTACTCTTCTATACCAATATTCCAGTCCTGTGAATTATCCCCCCACCCCCAAGTCTCCATGATGCCAATTTTGTCATATTCACTAGTATTTATTCCCCATCCTATTTATTTTGTATTGGTATACAGAGATCTACGATATTGATTAGATTTCCCCTCTATATTCCCTCTTCTCTCTCCTTTATTCCTAGTATGATTGCCCATGTTCCCCACCAGAGTCGAACCCTTCACCCAAGTTTCCATGTTTTGGACTTACTTGTGGGCTTTTGTCTCTTGCTCTCATGGAATTTAGTTGAAAGCTTGTCTCATTAGGTTGGCTAGTCTTTATATGAAGATACTCTTCCCCTTCCTTGATAGGTGGACCCCATCTCTGCTGAGCAGCCATTTTTCTTGGAACAGCATCCCATGGTCAATGAAGCCAAAGACCTTCTGGAAATACCTACTACGCAGCCATATGTTCATATGTTATTCTGAGCATAAGCTTCATCAAATGTTTATGCTCAGAATAACAAACTGCCATCACTTTCTTTGCCCAGTACTGCTCCTCTTGAAATCAGTGGGAGTTTTGCCAGCCCTCAGTGCGGTAAGGACCATGTCCTTTTGTCATTTTCCCCAGATATAACACCCAACCATTTTTTTAAAAATATTGGTATCTTCCTGCAGATGGGATTCAGTGGTTCTTCATGCAGCCAGGGTTTCCTCAGGCACAAGCTTTTTTCCTTCTTTTTGTAACAGAAATAATCATGTGGAGTGGATATGGAGCTCCCACATGTATTGCCACTTTGAAGCTGCATCCAAATATTAAATCATATTTTAAGAATTGCACTATTTACCAATTAAGCATCAGCATGAATCTACTTGGATCTTTCTTGGGATGTCAAGTGGACATGAATAAATTCCTTACAAGTTTGTTTAAGAGTTTCAATGTATGAAAGTCTCAAGATGGCATACACATGGCTTCCAAGGCTCAATAATGAGTGTCAGGATGTACTTGACACTTTGTTGGGTAACGTAAATGAATTAACGCATTTTTCTTCTCTCCTTTAATCTTTTTTTTCTTATTGGAAGAGTTATAAGGTAGGAAAGGAAGAAAACTGAGCTACAGTACTTCTGAAATTCAGCTTCAGCAGTCTTTTATACAAAAATTTCAGTTTTTTTAGAGCTATCTGAGGAACTAGCACTCCAACTTGTCTCACTTCACATACACTCTAGCATCAAATACTCTAACTCTTTGAAAGGTCATCATCTTTTTTTTATATATATATATATATCTGAATTCTGTGGTACAATGCCTTGTGCTGTAAGTCACACAACACTTCTCTGCTGCCCAGGTCCGTTTCAGATCAATAGATCAATTTTATACTATCTATGCAGAAGACAGATTGTTAACTGACCGTTTATTAGTGGTTTCTCAGAAGCTGTGGGGCTGGTTGCTGTCAGTGAGTTTCTTGTCTCACCATGATTAATCACCATGAAATACCCAGAGAGCCGAAATATCATGATTAATTACCATAAAATGCACAGATCTAAAGACTAACTTCTACTGTTAGCTAAGTTTACCCAAGAGTTCTTAAATCTGTGCATCCCACAGTGGCATCACTTGGGGACATGTCTGCCACATGCAATTTTCTGATAAGCAGAACTCTCAGTGAATATGTGGTAAATTATAAGGAAAATAGTAAACAAATTGTTCATAGCAAGTTTTGTGTAAATGTTTATGCATATCCAACAATTAGAGTAAGTATTAATAATTACCGGTATGTATATAGCTTGACCTTTTCCTTTGCTTAACTATAATTTACTTGTTTATTTTCAAGGAAAAGCTCCCATAAAAAGGAAATTTTGTTCTTGATTTGGAATACAGGTACATGAGGTTCAATTCTTAGGGGAAATGATAGGCCCCATTTGTGGGGTATGACTTTCATTCCTACATTATTCAACACAGAGTCTGAGAAGATTAATAAGCTGCAGTGTTTTAAATGAAGCTTATTAAGAACTAAAAATTGTAATAGGTTTGAAATCTTTCAAAATCCTGCATTAAAAGAATTGCTAAGAGCAACATATTCCCCTTTCTGGAAACTTTCCCAAAGACCTTTATAATTCAAATAGAAAAACAAAGTATACTTGCAGTCTGGGAATCCAGCTCATATCAACTAATGTAGCTGTGGCAGAAAAGCTTTTTGTCTTTTCATTTGAGACTTTTGCTACATTCAGTATTTCCTCATCTCCTGACACAACAGATTCATGACAATCTTCTGAATATTGGCAAATCAGTCCCCAAAAGCATAATAATTTATGCTTCGCCAGATATGAGCAATCTATTTTTATGCCAGGGGAGATAAAGATGGAGCAGAGGACTTAGTGATGAGTGTGTCTGTCACCTGCATAAACAAGTAACTGAGGAGCACCACAGATTGCACTGGTTTTTCTAATCAATGAAACCCCATTGAATACATACCATCTCTGAATGTGGAAAATGTATTATGCTAATAGTTTCAATCTTTCTTCAGTTATTCATTTCAGAGTTTCACTGCATTATTCAATCATCTATCTGATGCACTGAACTGAGTCCTTTAGAAAGCTTCATTCCTTTAACACTTGAAACTCTTACTGAATTTTATCATTTAGCTTGCTGGAAAAGTGTTCCTTTCATAGTTTTGTTCTGCTAACAGCAATCCATTTAACAGAGTTTTGCTGTATTGTTCCACAGTTTACAGTTAGAAATACAGAAAATGTATTCTTTGACTGGTAGAATTTCTTGACATGTTCTTTGTACCCAGATTCAGCAATGTAAATAAAACTGGAGACCTGTTAAGTGTACACACTATACAAAATGTCTAGGTGCATAGTAACTGTATCCTTTTGTATCAGGTATTTATACAAGAGGATCTTGCTATACCCAGAGGATTGGTATACATGCCGGATTTCTTTTAGCAGGTTTAGTATGAAGAAATTAAACCATGAAACCTGCTAAAGATGAAAAAAGCTCCTCCCCCCCACCCCACCTCCCCCACAAAAGAAGCTTCCCAGTTTTTCCAAATTGACAACCCTGGGTAAGGTAAAGGTAGATTGCACAAGAAACTGCAAGGGTGAGAGGCAGCAAAATAAGTCAAATCAGTTTTAGGATGCTGAATTGCCCTGAAAAATTAAAAATAAAAAAATACCGGAGAGTGAAATCTGAATTTGAATGAGAAAGTGTGAGTTTCTCTATGACAGCAGGGCTCCCAAATACTCCGCTAAATTTGTACTCACCTTTAATATTAAAAAAAGAATCCCAAAAGAATAAACTAAAATTGAAGGGTCAATTCAAGTTTAACTAAAAGAGCCAGAGGATTCAGAGCCTGGAATACTCTACCTTTGTTGACTAGAAATTTTCATTTGGATATGTTTCATTCTTTGAGAATAACTAAAAGAGGGGGCAGGTATCAAAGGAGTAGCCGTGTTAGTCTGGATCTGTAAAAGCAGCAAAGAGTCCTGTGGCACCTTATACACAAATAGACGTATAGGAACATGAGCTTTCGTGGGTGAAAACCCACTTCTTTTGATGCATGTAGTGGAAATTTCCAGAGGCAGGTATAAATATGCAAGCAAGAGTGAGTCAGGCTAGAGATAATGAGGTTAGTTCAATCAGGGAAGATGAGGCCCTCTTCTAGTAGTTGAGGTGTGAACACCAAGGGAGGAGAAACTGCTTTTGTAGTTGACTAGCCATTCACAGTCTTTGTTTAATCCTGAGCTGATGGTGTCAAATTTGCAGATGAACTGAAGCTCAGCAGTTTCTCTTTGAAGTCTGGTCCTGAAGTTTTTTTTGCTGCAGGATGGCTACCTTTAAATCTGCTATTGTGTGTTCAGGGAGGTTGAAGTGTTCTCCTACAGGTTTTTGTATATTGCCATTCATAATATCTGATTGGCCAGTCTGAACACAGAGAGGAGAGATCTCAGGAAGCATTACAGAGAGCAGATTAGGAGAGCTATTCAGCTTGTAATAGCCTTTTTTCTGGAGGAGAATTTAAACAAAATGGGTCAAAGGCAAGTCACGTTAATTCAGGAAAATTATCCACAGACTAACAAAGCAAACTACCATTTGAATGAGCTTTTTTCATATGGCTTAAAAGCAGAACATTAGATGTTTAAGTTGGGAATCCAATTGATTGCTTCAGGTGTCACTGAGTGGATGGCAGAGAAATCAACACCATATGATAGTATAGAACATTGAAACAAGATGTTCCATAGTTTGAAGACCATTTCCAGTCACAAATAGGACTGTCTAATTCCCCATTAATGGAAGAGGTAGGTGCATCTGCCATGTGATGTGCAGATGCAGTTCAAAATGAACCATGTTTTCTGTGAGAGGGAAATTTTTAGATGCTGGTGGCATGTGAGGCTTCGGTTTAATGCCATACCAAGATATCTTGGCGATCATGCCTTATCTGCTGGCTGCAGAAGTCCACATGCAGTTACACCCGGGCCTTCTGATTGCTGTGTTAGCATTTCATTTAAAGTCTTTGTGGTTTTGGACTTAGCCACTAGTGTAAAGAAATATTTCTCCATGGTTTTAAGGTCCTTGTTTAGGATTTTCTCTATGGTAAGTAAATCCCATGCCAGTGCAGCTAGAGCAATGTCATCAGCGTAGGCAAATTTCCATGATGCTGTTTCGGGAAGGTCACTGGTACCCTGTGGTAGGTCATTGTTGCATGTACGTGGCCTGCTGACCTGATCACCAAGGAATATGTGAAACCTACCATTGACATGGTATAATTTGGCTAAATTTTGTATTTGGGGCAATATTTTGGAAATCACCCTGGTGGAAACCATCTGGGCAAAATCACTTTTGTAGTGCTAATGAGTTCAATGTAATCAAGGTGGCCCATTTCAAACAGCTGACAAAGTGTGTATATCAGCAGGGGGAAATTAGTTTTTGTAATGACCCATCCACTCCCAGTCTTTATTCAGGCCTAATATGGTGGTGTCCAGTTTGCAAATTAATTCTAGTTCTGCAGTTTCTCATTGGAGTCTGTTTTTGAAGGGGTTTTTTTTGTTGAAGAATAGCCACTTTAAAGTCTCTTACTGACGGTCCAGGGAGATTGAAGTGTTCTCCTATGGGTTTTGAATGTTATAATTCTTGATGTCAGATTTGTGTCCATTTATTCTTTTGCGTAGAGATTGTCCATCTTGGCCAATGTACATGGCAGAGGGGCATTGCTGGCACATGATGGCGTATATCACATTGGTAGATGTGCAGGTGAACGAGCCCCTGATGGTGTGGCTGATGTGGTCAGATCTTATGATGGTGTCCCTTGAACATAAGAACATAAGAACGGCCGTACCAGGTCAGACCAAAGGTCCATCTAGCCCAGTATGCTGTCTACCGACAGTGGCCAATGCCAGGTGCCCCAGAGGGAGTGGACCAACAGGCAATGATCAAGTGATCTCTCTCCTGCAATCCATCTCCATCCTCTGACAAACAGAGGCTAGGGACACCATTCCTTACCCATCCTGGCTAATAGCCATTAATGAACTTAACCACCATGAATTTATCCAGTTCTCCTTTAAACGCTGTTATAGTCCTAGCCTTCACAATCTCCTCAGGTAAGGAGTTTCACAAGTTGACTGTGCGCTGCATGAAGAACTTCCTTATATTTGTTTTAAACCTGCTGCCCATTAATTTCATTTGGTGACCCCTAGTTCTTGTATTATGGGAATAAATAAATAACTTTTCCTTATCCACTTTCTCCACATCACTCATGATTTTATATACCTCTATCATATCCCCCCTTAGTCTCCTCTTTTCCAAGCTGAAGAGTCCTAGCCTCTTTAATATCTCCTCATATGGACCAGTTCCAAACCCCTAATCATTTTAGTTGCCCTTTTCTGAACCTTTTCTAGTGCCAGTATATCTTTTTTTAGATGAGGAAACCACATCTGTACGCAGTATTCGAGATGGGGGCGTACCATCGATTTATATAAGGGCAATAATATATTCTCAGTCTTATTCTCTATTCCCTTTTTAATGATCCCTAACATCCTGTTTGCTTTTTTGACCGCCTCTGCACACTGCGCGGACATCTTCAGAGAGCTATCCACGATGACTCCAAGATTTTTTTCCTGACTTGTTGTAGCTAAATTAGCCCCCATCATATTGTATGTATAGTTGGGGTTATTTTTTCCAATGTGCATTACTTTACATTTATCCACATTAAATTTCATTTGCCATTTTGTTGCCCAATCACTTAGTTTTGAGAGATCTTTTTGAAGTTCATCAGTCTGCTTTGGTCTTAACTATCTTGAGCAGTTTAGTATCATCTGAAAACTTTGCCACCTTACTGTTTACCCCTTTGTCCAGATCATTTCTAAATAAGTTGAATAGGATTGGTCCGAGGACTGACCCTTGGGGAACACCACTAGTTACCCCTCTCCATTCTGACAATTTACCATTAATTCCTACCCTTTGTTCCTGGTCTTTTAACCAGTTCTCAATCCATGAAAGGACCTTCCCTTTTATCCCATGACAACTTACTTTACTTAAGAGCCTTTGGTGAGGGACCTTGTCAAAGGCTTTCTGGAAATCTAAGTACACTATGTCCACTGGATCCCCCTTGTCCACATGTTTGTTGACCCCTTCAAAGAACTCTAATAGATTAGTAAAACACGATTTCCCTTTACAGAAACCATGTTGACTATTGCTCAACAGTTTGTTTTTCTATGGCTTGGTCTACACTACCCCCCTAATTCGAACTAAGGTACGCAACTTCAGCTACGTGAATAACGTAGCTGAAGTTCGAAGTACCTTAGTTCGAATTAGTTCGAACTTACCTTGGTCCACACGCGGCAGGCAGGCTCCCCCGTCGACTCCGCGGTACTCCTCTCGGCGAGCTGGAGTACCGCAGTCGACGGCGAGCACTTCCGGGTTCGACTTATCACGTCCAGACTAGACGCGATAAGTCGAACCCAGAAGTTCGATTTCCAGCCGTCGAACTACCGGGTAAGTGTAGCCAAGGCCTATGTGTCTGACAATTTTATTCTTAACTATTGTTTCGACTAATTTGCCCTGTACGGACCTTAGACTTACCGGTCTGTAATTGCTGGGATCACCTCTAGAGCCCTTTTTAAATATTGGCATTACATTAGCTAACTTCCAGTCATTGGGTACAGAAGCCGATTTAAAGGACAGGTTACAAACCTTAGTTAATAGTTCCGCAACTTCACATTTGAGTCTTTCAGAACTCTTGGGTGAATGCCATCTGGTCCCGGTGACTTGTTACTGTTAAGTTTATCAATTAATTCCAAAACCTCCTCTAGTGACACTTCAATCTGTGACAGTTCCTCAGATTTGTCACCTACAAAAGTCGGCTCAGGTTTGGGAATCTACCTAACATCCTCAGCCGTGAAGACTGAAGCAAAGAATCCATTTAGTTTCTCCGCAATGACTTTATCTTCTTTAAGCGCTCCTTTTATGTGGAGAGAGTTGGCACCGGGGTTTGTTGCAGGGTTTGGTTCCTAAGTTAGTGTTTTTGTTGTGTGGTGTGTAGTTGCTGGTGAGTATTTGCTTCGGGTTTGGGGGCTGTCTGTAAGCGAGGACTGGCCTCTCTCCCAAGGTCTGTGAGAGTGAGGGATTGTCCTTCAGGATAGATTGTAGATCCTTGATGATGCGCTGAAGAGGTTTTGGTTGGGGGCTGTAGTTGATGGCTAGTGGCGTTCTGTTACTTTTTTTGTTGGGCCTGTCCTGTAGTAGATGACTTCTGGGTACCCTTCTGGCTCTGTCAATCTATTTCTTCACTTCACCAGGTGGGTATTGTAGTTTTAAGAACACTTAATAGAGATCCTGTAGGTCAGGGGTCGGCAACCTCTGGCACGCGGCTCGCCAGGGTAAGCACCCTGGTGGGCCGGGCCAGTTTGTTTACCTGCCGCATTCGCAGGTTTGGCCGATCGTGGCTCCCACTGGCCGCGGTTCGCCGCTCCAGGCCAATGGGGGCTGCAGGAAGCGGCGCGGACCGAGGGATGTGCTGGCCTCGGCTTCCTGCAGTCCCCATTAGCCTGGAGCGGTGAACCGCAGCCAGTGGGAGCCGCGATTGGCCGAACCTGCGGCCACAGCAGGTAAACAAACTGGCTCAGCCCACCAGGGTGCTTACCCTCGTGAGCCACATGCCAGAGGTTGCCGACCTCTGCTGTAGGTGTTTGTCTCTGTCTGAGGGATTGGAGCAAATGCGATTGTATCTTAAAGCTTGGCTGTAGACAATGGATCGTGTGATATGGTCTGGATGAAAGCTACAGTACCTCCTTTGTCAGCCTTTTTGATTATGATGTCAGAGTTGTTTCTGAGGCTGTGGATGGCATTGTGTTCTGCATGGCTGAGGTTATGGGACAAGTGATGCTGCTTTTCCACAATTTCAGCCCATGCACATCGGCGGAAGAACTCTATGTAGAAGTCCAGTCTGTTGTTTCGACCTTCAGGAGGAGTCCACGCAGAATCCTTCTTTTTGTAGCATTAGTAGGAAGGTTTCAGTGGGTTAGTGTGCTGTTCAGTGGTGTGTTGGAAATATTCCTTGAGTCGGAGACGTCAAAAGTAGGATTCTAGGTCACCGCAGAACTGTATCATGTTCATGGGGGTGGTGGGGCAGAAGGAAAAGCCCTGAGATAGGGCAGACTCTTCTGCTAGGCTAAGAGTTTAGCTGGATAGATTAACAATATTGTTGGGTGAGTCCACTTCCACCTTAATTGAATTGGCTCGTTAGCACTGACCCCCCCACTTGGTAAGGCAACTCCCATCTTTTCATATGCTATGTATTTATGCCTCTCTACTGTATTTTCCACTCCATGCATCTGATGAAGTGGGTTTTAGCCCATGAAAGCTTATGCCCAAATAAATTTTAGTTTCTAAGATGCCACAAGGACTCCTCGCTGTTTTTGCTGATACAGACTAACACGGCTACCACTTTGAAACCTGAGTGCTGAGTGAGAAGCAGCATTACTGAAGGTTGAGTATAGGCAGAGCAGCAGTTTCAGCTGTGGAGGGAGCAGATCTCAGGAGTGATAAGCCCCCGTATCCATCTACCAAAAAACTCTGGTGAGATCTCCCTGAGCCAGCTTCACAGCTGAATGTCACTAAGTTAGGTCAGGTAGCAGATCCCCAGAGCTATTTCAGCAGTCTGGACCCAGATTCTCCTTCTGACTTCCTGACCAATTAACTCTGTGTGGGGATGTGGCAATACTGCATAGCCATTATGAGAATGGACATAAATTGGGATTGTGACTCATGATTCTTGGGGTAATAGTGGTGGAAACTTAAATTGTAAGGTTTAAACAAATTTACCCTGCCATTGCCCTTCCCTCTCCCCAAGAAAGTTTTCCAGTTTAAAACACTCTGTACTGTGCTCACAGGTGGGAAATACATTGCCTATCAGTAGCTCCTGGGGTGATATATATAGGTGCCTAGGTTACTGAGTGGGGCCTTAAGCCAGAGTTATGCACGTTTTATGAAAACACCCTAGAAAGTGAGAACCGCCACCCCTGGATTGCTGCCAACATCAGTGGCAGAAGGGTTATATGAGGAATTGCTTTTTAATAGAATAGCACAGATGTTCTAAATTTGATGACCATAGTTTTAATTGAAAAGTACCATTGTTTGGATATCAGTTATAATAATTTCATCACAGAGGAAAGCTTTCAGTATGTGAATCAGTGCACATCAAAGAAAGACCTACCTAAACTCATGCTAATTTCCTATCCCTTCTATGAGATTTTATACTTTTTAACTATTTATAAGGAAAAGTTGTTGTTGTTTTCTTCATGTGCACTATTACCCCAAGAATCATGTATGCTAGTTAGTGAGAGAACAAAAGAAGGGCACTCTGCTCAGTTGCGTATGTGATCCCGTGTCTCAGCCCAGCCTCCTTTTCCCCCCTTTCTTGGGGCAGTGCAATCTAGCTGCCTGGAAGGGGTCCTTCACAGCATTTTCCAAACTCTATTTTCTTGTTAATTTTGTGACCTTGTCCACATGCTACTTGTCCTGACTCTCACCACACCTCCCTTTTTCATCATAGCATCCATCCTTCCCCTCCTTTCTCCCTACTGGCTCCATTTCCCTATTCTTGTTACAATCACCATTCTACAGTTTCTACCTGTACCTCTTTCCTTTCCATCCCAATTTCCCCATTCCTCCCATCAGCACAAATCCAGATTCCACATCCACTCTTTCCTTTGCCTCTTCCTCACCTCTGGTGACATTTCCCTAACCCTGGCCTCCCTCCATCCCTGCCATCACCTTCGCCCTTCTTGTGCCACAATTCCCAACCTCACACCCCATTTCCCTTCCCCCTCCCTGGCTCTTGCTGTCTCTAGATTGCCCGCTCCATCACTAAAAAGATCTGTCATCCATGACCTCTGCATATCTCACTCCTTTCAGTTCCTGGCTTTCACAGATATCTAGATCCCTTCATCTGACACTGCTTCTGCCTCTGCATCTGCCCTCTCTTACAGAGGCCTTTCCTGTCATACTGCCTGCCTGGATCAGACTGTGGTGGGGGTATTAGACTTCTCATCTCCCATTCCTGCCACTTCTAGCCCTTCCCTACTCCCCCTTCCTGCTGCTGCTCCTCTTCTAAACAGCACTCCATCTGACTCTTCTCACCCTTCTGCCCTCTCGGCCATGTTGCTGCCACCTACTATCCACCCAACCCCTCATCATCAGTCTTTCTCTCTGCTTTTTGATTCCTGGCTCTCTCTCTTCCTCTCCTCATAAGCTTGCACACTCATCCTTGGTGACTTCAGCTTCCATGCTGATGATCCATCTGCCCTCGCCTCTTCATTTTACCAGCAGCCCTGGTTTAACTCCCCCACTCACCAAAAGAGCTGTTCTCTTGACTTGGTCTTCACCAGGTAGTGCTCTCGCTCTCTCTCTCCCCAATATCTCTGTTGCCAAGTTCCCCATCTCCAACCATCACCTGGGCTCTTTCAGCATCACCCATCAGTCCTCTCCCTCACGCCATCACTCAACCTTTCCATGACTTCCAGTTCATCAGCACTGATGATTTCTCATCTGTTCTCAACCTTCTCCTCCCTGCTCCGTCTTCCCTTTCTTCCACTGATACGGTGGTTGATTCTCTCCATGCTTCACTTTCCTCCAATCTTAACTCTTTTGCTTCCTCTCCCATTGCAAGATCTGCCCTGCCAACTCCCAGCCCTGGCTCAAACCAACTTCCACTTCCTTTGGTCCAGACCTGTCTGCTTCCATCCAAACAAAAATCTTACCCTGTCTCTTTGACTATCTTCATCTGTGTCTGGCTGTCACAGGGTAGCTGATCTCTGTGGATAGACTGAGCTCAGCTACCTTGGAATGGAGCAGGTGACCCTGATTCAGCTAAATAAAGAGGGCTGGGCTACACCTAGGTCTATAAAGGGCTGCTAGTAGGCCGCTAGGAGAGAAGACTGTGGCAGGATGAGTCCAGGGGAGGAAGGGCTGAAACAAGCTGAGCCCTGGGCAGCAAAGGCTACACAGAAGTGGAGCTAACTCCTGTGGTGAGTCCCTGGAGTAAGGGGGCAGGGAAGCAATCCTATAGCTGCTGCTCCAAGGGGATAGCAGAGCTGACTGAGGCTAGGAAGCTGCCAGGAGCTGGAGTATCAAACACTCCTGGGAGGGGTGGCCCGGGGACCAGATGCTGACTTAATACTGCATTCTTGTTGTTTGTTTCAACTTTGCCATAAAAGAATAAACCTCCTTAACTGGGACTGGGCGTGGCAGGGCATGTTTCAAACTGGAGTGCAGCTGCAGTCAACGTGGTGACACTATCCCTCAACTCTAGGTCATCCTGGCTAAAACAGCTCTAAATCTTCCCACTCATACCCTCCACACTACCTTCTTTCCCAAACATTGTGAACAACACTACCATCTTGCCTGTGATTCAGGCCTTTAACCTGGGTGTCATCTTAAATTTGAACCTCTCTCTAGGTCCTCACAACCAGGGTATATCTAACTCTTGCAGATTTTTTCTGCATTACATCTGTAAGATGTGGCCTTTCTTGGCCAGCTACAAAGCTAAAACTCTCCTCCAGGTTCTCATCATCTTGCATCTCAATTATTGCAACATCCTTTTCTTTGGCCTTGACAAATGCAACCTTGCCCTGCTTCAGAATGTGGCTACAAAGATCATATTCTTTGACTATCACTTTGACGATGTTTCTCCTCTTCTTTCATCCCATTGGCTCTCCTTTTCCATTGTATCAAACATAAGCTACTTGTCTTCACTTTCAGGACTCTTTTCAGTCTATTCCCATTCTATCATCCTTGTTCATTTCCGCCTCTGATCAGCCCAGAATCCCAGCCTCCATCACCCACTTGTTAGTTTTTCAAACACCTTTGTGCTTTCTTTCACACTGCCCCTTATGCTTGGAAGGAGCTTCCCATAAACATCTGCAGAACTAATGTATTCCCCTCCTCAAAACTCTCCTTTTCCATAAATCCTATAAAACTTTTGACAATGGTTAGGCTGCAAGTGTGCCGATACCACTGCCCAACATGCTGACCAGTATTGTCTCCTAGTTTCCTTGTACTCCCCCATCTGTCTGTATCCAGCTCTTGTCTTTTGTCTTATGCTTAGATTATCAGCTTTCTGGAGCAGGGACCATCTTTTTATTTTATGTTTTGTACAACACCTAGTACAATTGGATCCTGGCCCAAAACTAGGGCTCCTTGACACTACATCTATGCAAATAAATAATAAACATAAAGGACACAAATGTCTTTAAAATACTCCGCTCTCCCCTTAACCACAACTGATGTGAAATGTCAACCATCCTTTCCATCATTTTTGCAAAAACATCTTTTGAAGAGCATATTTATGGTGCCATTATATCTACCAATTAGCATCATTCTTTGTTGGAATGACAGACTTTGAACTCCAGCATTAAGCGCTTGTTTCTGGGAATTTTTCCATCTGAGATAGCACTGCCCACCAGTTCAGAGGTTGAATATGCAGGCAAGAAACAAGAGCTATCTACCTGAAGAATTCTAAATATCACTATATGGTACCCAAATCTGTTCCCCACCTTCATATCTCTAATATGAACATGATGTATTGGCTTAATGAGAAATAAATTTGTCTTTCACATAGACTTCACGTGTAAAAAAAGCCAGGGTAGAAAAAGAGCAGGGGAACCATGTAAGGATAAGAAAACAGCAGCATTTAAATGGGGATTCAGCTGATTTATGATTTTCTCAGTCCTGCCAACTGTGGATTTTCCTCCTATGGAACTGAGGGGAAGACCTATCACATTCTCCTGCCTCCTGGGGAAAGACAGCCAGTCTAAGCTGCTGCCCATCCCTCAAGAAACAATAGACTTTTTTTGTTGGTAGTGGGGGTGCAGAAGGAGGAGCCAATAACATTTTCACAAGAGGAAGCAGGGAGGAGGGAGTCCTGAGCTTCAGGGCTTTATATTCCCCCTGTTTGAATAGTATGTCAGCTCCTCCCCTCTCTCGTCTCCTCCTTAGTACCCCTGCAACAACAGGCCTAGGAAGGAAAAGTCAAACAGCCCTGTGAGAGCTGCCTCATCACCACCTCAGGCCTCCAGGGAAAGTGGAAGAAAAAGCCCTTGCTAGACATGCTTCACCCCACTTCAGCCAGCACTTTCTTAAACTTATGTACTTTTTGTGTAATAGTTAACACTAAAACACAATTGGAAGGGAGATAAAACTTCATATTTCAGATATTGAGCCCTTCTCTAGCTCCTCGGAGTTAGGATGGGGGCAGATGATCTAACACCTGCTGACTGCACCTACTTCTGAAGCATCTGGTGTTGGCCACCATCAGAGACAGGAAATTGGACACGATGGACCTTCGGGCTGATCCAATATGGCAATTCCTATGTTCCTAATTTTATGCAAATTTAAAATTTACCTTTTTTGGTGACAAAATTTTGGCAGATATGTTGTCTCTATGCTATGTTTAAATTATACATGAATCCAAAACACTTTTATTTTCTAGACAGAGTTCTTTGCATTTTTTTTCATTGGTTTGGGTCATATGAATTTTCTCATCTATAATTTATTTTTCTTGACAGTTCTGTTTTGTTGTTGTTTGTTTTTGTCCTGTTAGTTGGGGGAGTGAGTAAGGGGAAGTCCAGACAATAGAAAGGGAAAGAGTACATATAACTCAGTCTGCAATAACTTGCACTAACTGCTTCAGGGATCAGATACGAGGGAACAGCCAGCTTCTCTACCCCACCCCTTCTCAATCTGTGGAGTGGGTAAATGCGCAGTGTCAGGTGAAAGAGGCTCTGGTCATATCCCAGATCTGAGGGCAGAAGTGGAGAAGAGCACAGGGGCCTAGTCCTTTTGTTCAAAGATGGAATTTCAAATGGTCAAAAAAGAAATACAATATTTTCAAGTACAGTCTTAGATACAGGCTTGACAAAGTGGTAGTGTGGGCTTCCCTTGCCTCAACAGATCTCACCAACATCCTTAGGCTTGGAGACTTTAACCACTGGCCTTTTCCATAGGAAAAGAATGCCACCTCCTACCCCTAATAGAAGAATTCAGTGGACATTCCATGTTCTGAAGCTGTGGAGCATGCATTCCTCTCTGTGGATTCTTCCTGCACAGGGGAGATCCTTAAATCCAGAATGAAGGAATCTCTCTGATTTTTGTTTCTCTTCTGTCATAAAATGAAATGGAAGTTTTTTATAACTTCCATAAAATGAGGCATAGATTCTTCAGGGTCTTGTCAGCAAAATAATATCCTCTGTCTTCAACAACATATTATTCTCAATAATTACTCTCTTCCTATAATAGAAATCTGCTTCAATCCCCTTTTCTGTTTTCGCTATCTTATATAGCAGGGTTCGGCAACCTTTCAGAAGTGATGTGCTGAGTCTTCATTTATTCACTCAAATTTAAGGTTTGGCGTGCCAGTAATACATTTTAACATTTTTAGAAGGTCTCTTTCTATAAGTCTATAATATATAACTAAACTATTGTTGTATGTAAAGTAAATAAGGTTTTTAAAATGTTTAAGAAACTTCAATTGAAATTAAATTAAAATGCAGAGGCCCCTGATCCGGTGGCCAGGACACGGGCAGTGTGAGTGCCACTGAAAATCAGCTCGCGTGCCACCTTTGGCACACGTGCCATAGGTTGCCTAGCCCTGTTATATAGCTATATTGCCAGGCGCTCAGTTTCCATGAAGAACAGTAATTGTGGGAGCAGGTAAAAGTACAGCTTTGATTGGAGGGGGATCACTAGTTTCTAATAGTATTCCGGCTTTGGATTCTATAGTGGAATCCAATATCATTGTATAAATTCAGAGCAATCCTTCCTGCAATCAAGTCTCTAGATTACGCAGTAATCACATTCTACTTTATCCAAAACTACTTGTGCACAAGTGGACAGAGCAGCATTAAGTGTACTGTTGTCATTAACATCTAATACTAAAGTCAATGGGCCAAGGTCTGTGATAGTTTACACCCTACAACCTTGTTAAGTATAATGGAGTTGCATGGGCTATAAAATGGCATAGAATTTTGTTTAACCTGAGCATTCCATTAACTGATCCTCTGTTGAGCACAAGTCTCCTTAGGGTTTATTATTTCTGTTAGTATTTTGTTCAGCCTTGTAGCCATAATCTTTGCCAGTATTTTATAATTAGTAGTCAGAGATAATATAGGCCTATAACTTTACTCTCTAATGCATTCCTATTCAGTTTGGGAATCAGCATTATTGCATGGTAAATAATGGGTGAAGTCGTATGAGAATCTAATTATGCCTCTTTGCATACCTGTAATATACTGAGGATTAACATTTCTTGGGATTTTTTGCAGAATATATTCGTTGGTCAGTCAGTAGAAAAGTTTTTGTATTTTAGGATCTGGGAGTTTTGCTTGCTCAAGGAATGCAGGATCAGGCCCCAAGTTTCAGCTGTTTGTGATACTTTGGTCATCTGAAGTGATGTCAGGTTGTAGGGTCTCTTCAGAGGTTTTTGATATTGTGCGGATTTTAATCTTTTAAAATAAACTCTTAAGGGTCATTTAGTACTCTGTGTTTTCTGTCTCATAAAGCTTTGTGTAGAAGTGTTGAAATGTCTTAAAGGCTAGATTTTGCCCTTGGCATTCTCAGGTGTGCTAGATGAAGTACCGAAGGATCACACAGTACCTGGAGTACTGAGGAAGAATTCTTATTGACTCATCCAGCATTCCTCCTTCCTGGGGACTCCCAGGCAACACACATCCAGATGATAAGTATGCCATTCTGGGTGGTGTCTGCTCAGTCTCCTTGCACGCTTTCTCCAACTCACTCCACTGCTCTCTTGTGCACCTGCAACAGGGCTGCCCACAATTGTGCCCTTAACTACATCTGTACTTGTGATTATTGCTTGCTTGTTCTTAAATTAATTTAACTCAATCTGTGCATTACCTAGTTGTTGCAGTTCTCCTCTTAACACCTTTGGATGCTGTATTTCCTGATTCAAATTGTGTTCTCTTTAATTTACATGGGCAAATTTAACTTGGTTTTGCTATATCATAATGCCATTTCTTGTGCACTGCCAATCCCATTGATTTAATGGGGAATCTGACGGAAAGGTAGAATGTGTAGCCATAGGGCCTAATATATAACTTCCCAAGTTTTGAGTCTTCCGGGAGCTATAGATATCCTTCTGCTAGTTTTTAAATAACTTCCTCCACTGCTGCTTTCTTCTTGCTCATTTCTTTTTCTGCATGCTTTTTAAAGCAAAGATCCTCACATGAATCCTTTCCCTGCTTCTCATACTCTCCTGAGGGTAAAAAATTAAACCTACATTCACTTTAAAATGCAGCTTTAATGTTTGTTTGCCTCTCCAACTATATATACATTGAGATTTAATTATTGTTTAACTTTCCAAAATAAAGGATCGGGTTTTTGCTACTTTGTTTAAACTCTAAAATCAGCTCTCTAGAAGCCTCATGTAAGACCCAATTCTGCAAGGTGCTTAATGCCCTCAGCTACCACCACTAACTTCTTGAGACACTCAACATTGGGCCTTTAAAAGCCATCACCAAGATGTCACACCTGATTACTTTTTCAATTAGGTCTTAATCCTGCACGCTCTTTCAAGTGTGGAAAGCCAAAGTGCTAGTGCTGAATACTTCGTGTTTGCTTAGCACCTGGATAGAGAAGCTTAGGCCTGGTCCACAATGCGGGGTGGGGAATCGATCTAAGTTACGCAACTTCAGCTACGTGAATAACTTAGATCTACTTACCATGGTATGTTCACTGCGGTAAATCGACGGCTGACGCTCCCCCGTCGACTCCACCTGCACCTCTCACCCTGGTGGAGTACCAGAGTCGACGGGAGAGTGCTCGGCAGTCGATTTATCATATCTGGACTAGAAGTGATAAATTGACCCCCGCTGGATCAATTGCTGCCCATGGATCCAGCTGGTAATGTAGACAAGCCCTTAGTATAGTAGTCAATGTAGTGTGGAGAAATATGCAAAATGCTCAGCAATGCAGGCAAACCTATGAATCCACACTGAACTGAAAGCTGGTAAGTAGGGGAAGAGCAGACATGTCCTGTAGAATGCATAGGGCATGGCTGATGTATAGGTGTTCACCCACAACCAAGGAATTCTGAATGAGGATTTTCAGGTACTGCTAATGCCAACCAGGACTAGCGATTCACTCGAGTGCTTGAGAGTTGCATTGAGGAAACAGATTTCAGAGTGGTAGCCATGTTAGTCTGTATCAGCAAAAACAACGAGGAGTCCTTGTGGCACCTTAGAGACTAACAAATTTATTTGGACATAAGCTTTCGTGGGCTAAAACCCACTTCATCAGATGCATGAAGTGAAAAAAAGTCAGCAGAATATATATTTAAAGATGGGAGTTGCCTTGCCAAGTGGGGGGGTCCATGCTAATGAGCCAATTTAATTAAGGTGGACATGGTCTATTCTCAACAGTTGACAAGAAGGGGTGAATACCAAAGGAGGGGAAATTACTTTTGTAGTGCTAACAAGGCCAATGCAATCAAGGTGGCCTATTTCCAACAGCTGACAAGAAGGTGTGAGTATCAGCAGAGGGAAAATTACTTTTTGTAGTGACCCGTCCTCTCCCAGTCTTTATTCAGGCCTAATTTGATTGTGTCCAATTTGCAAATTAATTCTAGTTCTGCAGTTTCTTGTTGGAGTCTGTTTTTGAAGGGGGTTTTTTTTGTTGAAAAATTGTCACTTTTAAATCTGTTATTGAGTGTCCAGGGAGAGTGAAGTGTTCTCGTACTGGTTTTTGAATGCTATAATTCTTGATGTCTGATTTGTGTCCATTTATTCTTTTGCATAGAGATTGTCCAGTTTGGCCAATGTACATGGCAGAGGGGCATTGGTGGCACATGATGGCATATATCACATTGGTAGATGTGCAGGTGAATGAGCCCCGATGGTATGAGGAAACAAGTGAGCAACCATGTGGGCCCGTCACTGTTAGATGTGTCTGATGGATCTCATGAAGCAGCAACCAACAACCAACTCCTCAATGCTTCATAATATATGCAAGACACAGCATTCTTGCCATCTCAGCACCTGATAGTACTTGATCCCCTCATCTTATTTCATCTTATTAGATTGTGACTAACAAAACAACATACTCAGCAGCCCTACAGATGGCTCAGTGATGCTCTCTCTCACTACCCTTTGTTCTGATCCTTCAAGAACTGTTATGCTGGGGGAAAAAATCAAACATTTTTGATGAAATATTTAAATGAATTTGAATTTGCTTTGACTCTGTTTGCACTTCTTTTGTCTTCATTTTCTGTTAATTATTCTAGCGAACAAGTGTACTGGCAGCAATGTTTGCTGAAACCGCAACTGCTCATGAATAAGCTACAGACCAAGAACTTTTAGACATTATGCAATGAATAAGGAATGAATTAAAGAAAATCACGATCTGTTCACAGATAATTCACAAACAGAAAACGGTTGGAATTAATCAAATATATGATTTATTAGTCACCCGGCTTTACTTATTTATTCTGGCCACAGAACTAGTAAACATATGGGAAAAACTCATAAAACAACTCTTCAGTCAACTCTAGAGGCTCCTCTAAACTTTTCAAAGTATCTCAAGAACTTCTTATCTTTGGGGACCATCACATTTTCTTTTGGATATTCTGTACTCTAATCATTCATGTAGCAAAGTGATACTTCTTGGCTCACCCAAAGCTGTGATTACCACTTGCCATAAGCAAGTCTTGCCTGTGCCAGTTAGGTGTTAGCACCCTAAAACAACCAGCCTGTCAGCCACTCAAACACTCTCCTCTGGACTATACCAGCCCTGTCTTTGACTTGCAGGTTGACAGCAGATGCATCCCACCCTCAAGTCCCATAAAAATATCCTCCTGTAGCATTCAGCCTCTGATCACTGGATACCCAGAGAAATCCCAGATCCTCTGTTTCCAAAGGAACAATGTACCACATGTCACCAGTTTATGGTAAAACTCTCACTCCTGTATTATGCACAGCATTTGAGTTCAGTTAAACAAATTTATTTAAGAGAGAATTCAGATTCAAATAAAAAGCAATGTGCGAGAAGGGAACAAGTGGTTACATATAAAAGAACACCATCATCATGCATTCTAAAGCCTAACCTTAACTAACAAGTAATCCTCCTGTCTAAAGAAGCTTATCTCACCCAAAGTTCTCTCCAGCATTTTCAGCCAAGCCTGGTTGAGATCTCTTTTTCATGAAGCAAACTCGCTGTCCATTCACTTCCTAGGTGAAGAATGCCAGGATGTCTCTTTGCATCCCTAAATAAACCAGAACAGACCTTTGATGTTAACCATAAGATAGGCTTTTCCCCCTCACCCGCTGATGTTTACCTCTTCCTATTAGTTTCCATCTCAAGTCTTCACCAGCTCTTCATTAGCATTTGACTTAGTTAGATTTTATTAGTAATATCCTGTTTATACCTTTCTAACTACATAATTACGTCTCGTCTTTTAAGCTTCATGTCTCCTTTCGCCTTTCAAAGCTGCTGTCAGTGGTTCCCATTGTATGACTGGTGACAAAAACATAGTATCAACTGTCTGTCCTCAATTACTTTCTCTTTGAAGTTCTTAAACTGCACATATTTAATCTACAACTTTTTAGGTGGAGTATAAAACTCTTATAATACAGAAAGGATTAGGCACCCTGTGCTAGATCCACAAAGGGTACTTAGGCTCAGCATTGTGATTACTTACTTTAGGTGCTCTGCACCTAGTGGAATACATAACTTCAACAGGAGAGACCGAGAGAGCCCCACCTATGCCCCAGAATACCATAAAGTAGCATTTCTCAAACTGGGGTCCGCGGACCCCTTGGAGTCCCCGAGGGTATTCCAGGGGGTCCACGGACCCTGCTGATCAACTTCCTCCTTCCCTCAACTCCTCTATCTCCCGGAGGCTACTGAAGCCAAACCAGGACATTTTGGCACTAAAGGTCTGGCTGCACAGCAGGGCTAAGGCAGGCTCCCTGCCTGCCCTGGCTCTGCACCACTCCCAGAAGGGGCCAGCATGTCCCTGCAGCCCCTGGGGAGGGGGAAGGGGGTTTCCGTGCGCTGCCCCCACCCCGAACACCAACTCCGCAGCTCCCATTGGCCAGGAACTGCAGCCAATGGGAGCTGCGGGAGCGGTGTCTGTGGGTAGGGGCAGTACGCGGAGACTCCCTGGCCCCCCGCCTAGGAAATGCTTCCAGAGAGATGTGGTGGTTGCTTTTGGGAGCCGCCAAGGTAAGCGCCGCCCAGACGGAGCCTACACCCTTCACCCTCCCAGAGCCCTCAAGTGTCTCCACTTTCATTTTTGTCATTGCATGCGAATGTCTGCTCTTTGTTATGACTCTGAGACAGCCTGGATTCCATAACAGTGACTAAATACATTGAATTTTCAATTATTGATCCTATAACATTCTAGCATGTTTCACCTTCTTGGTCTTGGAGCTGCTTTTCTGTATTTAATACCTGAATGTTTGCCCAGTATTAAAACAGTTAGTATGGATGTAATTGGTAATGATTCAGACCTCTCTGTGCTTCCACTGGAGAGATCTAGCTTTGACATCTAGGTCTGTTTTCTCACTCCCCAGGCTAGGAGAACTGGGAGTACTATAGAGGCAAAGTGCACCGCTCTTGTGGGAGAGCGCAATTGGCAATATTTTGCAGAATGACTCGATGGGCTCTGAATAAAGTTACTCATGTACATAAGGACTGGAGCCTAGGAGAGAGAAAGGAAATGCTCCAAAAATATATATACCCTTGTTTTGGTGATAGGTAATATAAGAGTTGGAGCCTAAAACTAGAGCTGTCCCAATATGTTTATTTTATTAATGGAGCAATTAAGTGGTATCAGTAAGAGCTCAGTGTAACTTGTTCCTCTTAGCTTTAACTCTATACAATTTCTCATTTTCCTTCACATTACTTTTGCCCGGTCAAAACCTTTTCTTTGTCTCCTCCTCTCTCCCCTACCCCCTGAGTCTGATTAATGCTTGATAGGGCTGTCCATTCCCACTTTACTGACTTGAATTAAAATGACTTTTATGCACAAAGATAATTGCTTGCTTCTATTATCACCCTAAAATGTTAATATAATTTAGCTCGCCAGTCTCCAAGTCCACCACTACAGCCAATAAATAAACTGAGCACAGAAAATGGATGATAAAAAAAATTAGGGTTGAGCCATAAAACTACAAAATGACAAATTCTAGTTAAGGCTGCACAGCATTACTAACACCACTTATAGCACATATGGTTAGTCCTCCATCAGAGTCCCACAGCACAGAGTGGGGTTACATATCCTAGGTGCATCATTAGCAACAAATTGCTGGGCTTATAGTACCAAGTGGTGCAGAAAATCACTTTACAGTGTGGTCATTACTTAAAAATCAACATTTACTGCCAATTATCACACAGTGGTATCTGAGACTGTAACTGGGAGATATAACTGAGTGAGACAGAAGCCACCAGTACATGTTGACTTTTTAGCAGCAGACACTGTATCTATCTACATACTAACACCAGAGCAGTAAAATAAACATTTCTCCCCCAGTATCTGCCTTGTGATCCCTCAATAAAGAAATATAGAATATAAATAAAGGACTGGCTTCAAGGGTAATAGCAGTAAATTACTTCCCTCGGGAGAAAAATGTATTTCCCTTGATATAATTCCCCTCCAGGGCATTATTTTCTCCAAAGAGCAATACACCTTACTGCTTTTTCCTTTTGGATTAACTCCATACTAGTTTTATGTTGGGGACTGTGGTTTCAAACCCCTGAGTTAATTATCATTTCTTCCTTCTCCTTCCTGCAGATACTGTCTCCTTTTCCTGGTTCTTGCTGTTTAGCCATTCTGCTTCCCATCCCCTGGCTGTCTCCCCCACCCTTGTCCTGTGGCTTTGACTTATTGTCTCTGTTGCAGACCTGGGCTGGCTTCTCTGACAAGCCAACACAAGGTCTCTCGCTAAGTGGTGATAATGATATTTTATAGGGGCTTATTTTGCATCTGTGTTCTCCCCAATGCAAAGTCTGAATTCCAGCAGCCAAGTGCCAACTTTGGGCAAAGGCTGGATTGGCTCTCTCCTCTCCCCAAGGGCCAACTCCATGAATGGCTGGAGCTAGAGAGGAAGAAAACACTATGGTGTATTGCTAATGCCAAATATGCATTGTTTCCCTGTACAAGGACTATTCCCCTTTGCCTGAGGGAAATAACTATTTGTCACAGTGGTTCTCAAAGCAAGCCTCGGATTGCGACCCTCCTTATAAATTAAAAACATTTTTTATATTTAACACTATTATAAATGCTGGAGGTTAAGTGGGGCTTTGGGGTGGGTGCTGATAGCTCACGACCCCCATGCAATAACTTCACGACCCCCTGAGGGGTCATGACCCCCAGTTTGAGAATCATTGATGTCATGTGACCACAGTTAACTAGTAGAATCTTAAATAAAATTCTAAAGGTTTTATATAGGTATAGATATACACATGCACTACATATGTGCAGTGGCGCCAGGTTTGTATAATTTTTGGTGGTGCCCAGAATGGATCTAAGTCCTGCCCCACACACACACACACCTGCCTTGTAAGCCAATATATATATATTTTTAATTAATGTAAAAATGGACCGGAAACAGTAAGCATTTAACAGTTTCCCTATATTGCACAATGTGGGAGGGTGGGGGGAAGAGGGCTTTGGCTGGGGGTGAGGGCTCTGAGGTGGGGCTGGGGCTGAAGGATTTGGGGTGTGGTAGGGGCTCAGGACTAGGGCAGAGATTTGGGTGTGGGGGTGAGGGCTGCAGGGTGAGGCTGGGGATGAGGGGTTCATGGTGCAGGAGGGGGCTCAGGACAGGGGCAGAGGGTTGGGGTATGGGGTGAGGGGTTCAGGGTGTAGGAGGTGGCTCAGAGCTGGGGCAGAGGGTTGAAGTGTGGCGGGGTGAGGGCTCTCTCTGGGGGTGTGGGCTCTGGGGTGGGGCCAGGGATGAGGAGATTGGGGTGCAGGCAGCCTACCCCGGGGCTGGGGCCAGAGGAGGATTCCCCTCAGCCCTCTCTGCGCCAGCAGCAGCGAGCTCTGATGGAGGGGCCCCCCTCTCCACACCAGCCAGGCCCGCCGACGGTGGGGTGTAAAGGGGAAAAGCATCACTTGATTCATAGATGCTTTTGATATGCCCCATGCAGGTTCCGGGGCAGCTGAGGCAGCGGAGTAGCAAATACTTTCCCCCAGAACAGGTTGGGTCGACACAGCATGGCTGCAACTGCCCTGAGGCTCCTCTGGGCAGGGTGCGCTCGGGGCTTCTTCGGGTGGCCCGGGCCAAGGGAGGGGGGTGGGGCGTGGCAGCTAGCCGTTGCCAAGGGCACAGGGACGCTCCGGGGGAGGCACGCAGGGGTGGCGGACTGGGCCAGACAAGAGCCCAACCCCCAACATTGGTGGAGCCAGACTCCCGTGCTCTGAATAGTGTTGGAGCATGGGCACCACAGGCCCATATAAATCACTGCCTATGCAAATGTGGAGTTGATATCCAGGGGATAACTGAATTTATCATCTCTCTGCCTCCTCCCTCTGCCACTGATCCATGTCCATGGGACTTATTGCAAACCACGGAGAGCTGTACCATTTTGTTTTTACTCACATCCATGCTGGTATATAAACAAGAGCTTTATTTCAGTGGTGAGAATCCAAGAATTTTAGACCTGGAAGCTCTTGAGATATCAAACTTTAAAGTTGTTAGCTTTCTGTACTTAAAAATATGTTTTAGGTCATTTCTAGAGGTTTTTATGGCTCACTCTGAGCACTGTACAGTTAGGTTCATGGCAATTATAGCGCTTCTGGCTTTACAGGGGAAGAGAGATGAAAAATAGTCCCAATCAAATGTTTCAATTCCCTCTTGGACAGTTTCTGTCACATATACAGAATATACATGTTGTGTGCGCTTAACAAATAATTATTAATAAAAAAACTGACTTTCAACCTTCAGAGTTTGGTGAAATGCCACTTGTGGAGTTGTACAATGAGACCTGTCTCTAATATTTAAATAAAGCCCAAGAGTACAGCTTACACCCTGCAGCACTATATAAAGTAGAGAGAGATCTGTAGTTTTTGCAGACTATATCTGGGATTAATATGAGACTTGAAAGGTGGGTCAGGAACTGGTTAAATGGGAGACTATAACCAATCAAACTGAAAGGTGAACTGTCAGGCTGGAGGAAGTTACTAGTGGAGTTCTTCAGTGATCAGTTTTGGAGCCCGTTATATTTAACATATTTATTACTGACCTTGGCACAAAAAGTGGGAATGTGCTCATGAAATTTGTGGATGACACAAAGTAGGTAGGTATTTCTAATATGGAGGAGGACTGAAATATCACAGAAGAAGATCTGGATGACCTTGTAAACTGGAGTAATAGAAATGGGCTGAAATTTAATAGTGCAAAGTGCAAAGTCAAGCATTTAGGGATTAACAATAAGATTTTTTGCTATAAGATTGTGACGTATCAGTTGGAAGTGACAGAGGAAGAGAAAGACCTGGGTATATTGGTTGATCACAGGATAACTATGAGCCACCAATGTGATGTTGCTGTGAAAAGGCTAATGCATTTCTAGGCTGTATCAGGCAAGGTATTTACAGTAGAGACCAGGAAGTGTTAGTACCATTATACAGGGCACTGGTGAGACTTCATCTGGGATACTGTGTGCAATTCTGGTCCCCCAGGTTTAAGAAAGATTAATTGAAGTTGGAACAGGTGCACAGAAAGGCTACTAGCTTGAGCCGAGGAATGGAAAACTTACCTTATGAGTAGGGCCCTACCAAATTCATGGCCATGAAAACACGTCACGGACCATGAAATCTGGTCTCCTCCTGTGAAATCTCATATTTTGTGTGCTTTTACCCTATACTACACAGATTTCACGGGGGAGACCAGCATTTCTCAAATTGGGGGTCCTGAGCCAAAAGGGAGTTGCAGGGGGGTTGTAGTATTACCATCCTTTCTTCTGTGTTGCCCTCAGAGCCGGGCGGCCAGAGAGCAGAGGCTGTTGGCCAGGTGCCCAGCTGTGAAGACAGCGGCCTGCCAGCAGCAGCAGAGAAGTAAGGGTAGCAATACCATACTATGCCACCCTTACTTCTGCGCTGCTGCCTTCAGAACTGGGTGGCTGGAGCAGGGCCAGCTCCGGGCACCAGCCCAGCAAGCAGGTGCTTGGGGCGCCCAATGGAGAGGGGCGGCACATCCAGCTCTTCGGCGGCAATTTGGCGGCGGGTCCCTCACTCCTTCTTGGAGGGAAGGACCCCCCGCCGAATTGCGGCCGAAGATTGAAGCAGCAGCGGTAGAGCAGATTGCGATTGCGGCGGCTTTTTTTGTTTGGTTGGGTTTTTTTGCTTTTTGCTGCTTGGGGCGGCAAAAACCCTGGAGCTGGCCCTGGGCTGGAGAGTGGCAGTTGCTGACTGATTGCTCTCTATGAATACATCAGAGGGATAATACCAGAGAGGAAGAGGACTTATTTAAGTTAAGCACCACTCAAGAACAAATGGATATGAACTGGCCATCAACAAGTTTAGACTAGAAATTAGACAAAGGTTTCTAATCCTCAGAGGAGTAAAGCTCTGGAACAGCCTTCCAAGGGAAGCAGAGGGGGCAAAAAACTATCTGGCTTCAAGACTGAGCTTGATAAGTTTATGGAGGCATACGTACTGGAATTAGAGGTGCTGGGGGTACTGCTGTGCTGAGAGCCATTGAAACAAACTGTAAACTCTCTGTATGATGGAAGCCACTTCAAGACCAGTGCCCCTGTGTGCAGTTTTAAACTAGTGTAAATGGTGGATTCTCTTTAACTTGAAGTCTTTAAATCGTGATCTGAGGACTTCAGTAACTCAGTCAGAGGTAGGGGGTCTATTACAGGAGTGGGTGGGTGAGGTTATGTGGCCTACAATGTACATGAGGTCAGACTAGATGATCATGATGGTTCCTTCTGATCTTAAAGTCTGAGTCTATACTAAGGATGCCCCATGTTATGTGAATGGGGTGAAGCTCTTGTTTGGGTAGAATTTGCACACAGATGTGGTCAGTGATGAAAATCCTGGATGATAAGCATAACAACAACAACAATGTAAAGTTGATAAAGTATGCTAAAGCAGTCACATAGACAACTCAAGTTCAGGTCTTAAACTCTCAGCCAGAAGCTTAGGTCAGCAATAATAGGCTCCAGAGAAATTTTATTCTATCCCCTGCAACAAATGGATGGACAGTCAACACCTTTTCTCACAGTAAGACTCATGCTGTAAGAGATACATCCTGAACTCCACCACCACTGAATAATTTTAAAGCTGAGGTTTGTCCCCCCAAAAATGCTTTATTTTAATAATAACACCTCTTCTATTACCTGACAATTTCCTGTTATGCTACTATCTATCACATATGTGGAAAAACTTGTAGAGCACAGATTGGACTGTTCAGCCATCTTAAGTCTAATCAACGACTTTTTCCCCCCATCAGACATCATCCTTGTATAAAGGGATAGCCAATGACAATGATATGGTCCTCACCACCATGGAATCGGAGGCTTTTTTATAAAATTATTTATTCTACCTCTCTGAGATAGGGAAGTATTATTATCCTCATTTCACAGATAGGGAACTGAAGCACAAAGGTATGTAGGAACCTGTGTCCAACATTTAGGCCTATGCCTCAAATGCTCAGCTGCTACCTAGCCCTGTAGGTGCCCAAAGTCCCTTAGACTTCCAGCTGGGGGCACATGCAAAGCCACCTAAATTCTGACACTGGCCCATAGCTAATGAGCAACTCAATGCCCTCACTCATGCCTAGGCCCTAGCAGGATTCTCAAATGAGGTGTTCCCAGACCTATCTCCTCAGCAGAGCCCTCTCTGGTAGAGGAGATAGGTAGAGACTGCCTACGAGTTGAGGTGAGACTTTTGGGGCAGGTAGGCAGGTAAATATATGGTTGTGTGCCCTGGAATGCCCAGTAGCCCAGTGTGTGGGGCCGTAGTCTACAATATAGAAGTTGCAGGGCTGAATCCCTGTGCTACCCAATTTGATGCAAGGGCATGAATCCAGGTCTCCACCTCCTTGGTGAGTGTCCTGGCAATGAGATATTTTAGGTTTTTCTCCTGTTGAAGCTGTTCCACTTTTTAAATAATAAAATAGCTATTGGAGCAGGGACTTGAACATAATTCTTCTGCATCTCAGGAGAGTGCCCTGACCACCAGGCTATAGAGTCAATCACTCTCGCTCTCCGGCCCAATGAATGTTTAATTTTTTGTACAAAGTGAAACCGCTCCAATAGACGAGATTGAGAACAGCCCATCCAAGAATACCCAGTAGCCTTGTGATTAGGTCATTCCCCTATGAGAGGAGAGACCTATGTTCAGATCCCTGTTTAGATCAGGGTTTTGAATCTAGGTCTCCCACATCCCAAATGGGCGTCCTTACCACTGGGCTATTGGCTATAGACTGGGGAGGAGAGGGTCTCTGCATTTGTGTGTGTGTGTGAGAAAGGGCAGACCTGGCTTAGACACCTAGCTATAGGAGAGGGTTCACTGCTGAGAACTCTACCTCCCCCCAGCCCATAAGGCACCTAAGTCCTTTGTGAATCTTGGCCCTTTTCTGTGCATTTCACACTTAGCTAATTTAGGCACTTCCTCAGCTTGCTGGCTTCTAAGGATCCCTTCCTTAGATACCTAACACTCTCCATGCATTGTATGAGGCACCTGGACACATAACTCGAGGCTGAGGATTCCAACAGGCAGCAGAGAGCCAAGGGCTTAGGGATTGCAATGACTGAGTCCCTTCAAGGATCTGGGCCTTAGTCTCTTAGGTCTAGATCCACAAAGGTATTTAGGCTCTTAAAAACTTTTGCAGATCTGGGTCTAAGTGAGCTGCTCAAGGCACAGAAAGTCTGGGGTAGAGCTGAAATTGAACCTGTGTCTCAACCAGGGCTGGTGCAAGGATATTTTGCGCACTAGGCAAAACATCCACCTTGACTCCCCCCCCCAAATAAATCACATACATTATACACAATACACGGTCACAGAGTAACATGTTATAATTTATGCAGGCATAACACAGCAGAAGGGCTTAAAACTCAGACAGGGCTGCCCAGAGGATTCAGGGGGCCTGAGGCAAAGCAATTTCGGGGGCCCGTTCCATAAAAAAAAGTTGCAATACTATAGTAACATGTATTTGGAAATGTAAAAAAATAACTAGTGAAATACATTCAAAAATTAATGTGTAATAATCTAAAAATACACAAAATACATTATTTAAAAACATTAAAAGCTGTAATGGTATGTATACATAATGGGCTGTTGCTGAGTGATGGTGATGGTTGGTACCAATCGGCTCTCGCTGCCTGGGGGTGGTGCTGCTGTTGCCCAGGGCTGGGTGGGGAGCTGGGCTCTGGGTTCGGGGGTGCCCAACTCACAGGGGCTGGGC